>NC_060198.1:13880390-14040390 GCF_021184085.1 Oncorhynchus gorbuscha
AGAGTCTATTGATCGCAGGGTTGATTTCTGTTTTGCTCTCTCTGTAACAAGTCAGTTGGTTGGAGAGACAAGCCCCCACAGCGTTGAGATGTAAGTTGTTGTTTATTTGCCAGGCTAAGGGCGTTTCAAACTTTTTCAAAGTAGCTAGCTACACACTGAAAAAACTTTTTGGGGAAAACGTAAATAAATTACTTCAAGTGGTAACACGTAAATTAGTTTTTTCAGGTCAAACAAATACTTTAGATAACATGATATTATCAGGTCAATGATACTTGTATCATTTGATTACAATAAAATCCATAATTTACCTCAGTTAAACCTAATTTGACTGCAACTCAAACATTTCATATTTTTCTAACTTTATTTGCTTTACCTAAAACTAAAATACTGTGCAATTACAAAAATTAGGCTTAAAGACAATTATTGGATTGGAGTAATTTAACTGAACTATTTTTATGAATTTCCTGCAAATCTAAATATTAGGTTTGTTCAAAAACATTGAAGTACACACAATGCACTGTAAAAAGATGACTCTTTGGTTGACCTAAAAAATATATTGATAATAAAAGTCAATAAATCAAGTTCTCAATTGAATAAACAACGTGTTTAAACCAAATACAGTATGATTCAATATCAATAGTTATATTATATTATCAACAAACCGATATTTGAAGTTGCAACCTAATTCTTTCAACACTCAACTTTAAATAACACAATCTTAAACCACACTTCCTCAATGTAGCAACAAAATCCTTAGGTACTTTTCTGCCTTCATAAAAGACCATTAAAGGTGTCCTTTATACTCACCACTTCTCTGAATCTCACTTCCATTCCCCTTTGGGAAATCAAGCTTAGCAACACACCTGTGAACTCCTCCAAACGAACCTCGCCCTTTGGTTAAACCTAATAAATAACATAAATACAAACTAACATTTAATGTAATCACAAACTGTATATTTTTATGGAAATATCATTGCAGATGCAGTGCGGGCAGTGTCCAAACAGAACTTTGCCTGGTGAAATACAACAGAACAGATTAACTTAAAGACATTCACTCCGATGGTGTAACGTCTGCTTCCAACTCACACCCTCAAACACGTGGATCCCGGTGAACGCAGCTCACTCTCCAGATCCCAATCACCTGAATTCTGATCACCTGTTCACACACCTGTATGTCATTATCACACACTACTTAGTTCAGTTCTTTGCGCTCCATCATTGTGAGGTATTGTTTGTTTTGTGACACACATCTTTCGGAGCGCTGGGTTTCCTGTGATTTACTCCTCCCGTGTATGATAGTTTTTGCCCTATTCCCTGCCTGTACTTTAGCCTATCAGATTTCCTGTTATCTACCTATTGCCTGATCTCCCGGACTACGTTTACTAGCCTTTTCCCTGCCTGTACTGTTGCCTTTTTGGACCCCCTGTGTATGACCTTCTGCCTGTCACTGGACCCAGTTACCTGCCTCCTCCTGTGGTCCTTTGCAATGAACACCTGCTGCGCTTGAAACCAGCGCTCTTTCTCCCCCCGTGTTCGTCACAGACGGGTGGCTAAAAAGAACAAACTGAAAGCACGCCCCAAATAAGCCACACGTCCACTTCTGATATACTGCCGCCACCGCCATGCACATGTGGATGAGGTGTTGAAAGCAATTTAAAAAACATTAATGTGACAAAATACATTGTTCGATTCCAGACAAACGGAATAGGTTGAACGAACCTCGCCAAAGTGTACACCAATCAGTAGAAGCACTGATGAACAACAGTTTTGACAGTCTAAAACAGACACCTCTGTGTACACGTTTTAAGGTTAAATGATGAACACAATGGACAACGTTAACTGGAATGACATTCACTCTGACGGGCGGGCAGAAAGAACAACCTGAATACCATGTCCCCAATAAGCCACGCCTCCAACTCCTCTGTTAGGCTGCCGCCACTACATTCCTCCCACCGCTATTCAATGTGCATATGCGCGTGGTGTTAAAAACCATTTAGAAGCTTTCATTCAATTCAAACTAACCAAAATGTCATTTTCAAATCATTCCAGTCGGTTAAAGCACTTCAGATGAACAACAACGTCTTCCCACTTTTTCAGTGCAGTTTTCAAGATGGTGGCTTAGCTCAAAAGTCTTCTAAGCTGAAAGGTGTTGGAAAATATATATTTTTTCATACTCAAAGCTACAGTTTGATTTCAAGTTGACAATGCTGTCTATGTTTAAAAACATAATTGTGTGAAAATATTTTAGCATACGCTTCCTCGCTGCACAGGGTTGTATGCCATAAAGCCCTTAGCATATTTGCCACTAATTCATATCTATTCTGTACTACAACTCAAATAGGCAAGTCTGTGTCTCGGGAATCTCTCATCTCTTTGTATTTCCAGCTGGGCTCCATGGGCATGCAGCTAATTAGAGGCAATACAACGACTGCACAGTATATTCACAATGTACGGAGCCTGATCTCCATGACATCAAACATTCCTTAATGCACCCCCCCCCCCCCCCCCCGTTATTACAGAGGATCATCAACTTCCTGGTTAGACTCAGACCGACCACATCGCCTCACGTACTGTAGCTGTGGATGATCAGCGTGATCCACAGCTGGGGCGTTGCACGCCGTTCCAACTGGGGTGTCTGACACGCCGTTCCAGAATGTCTATATTAGACACAGAACTTTGTGAACTTTGTGATTCACCCAGTGGGAGGAGGAAATATGGAGAATGATGCGCAAGAACATACTGAATCTGTGGAAATGCCATTATTCTGGGAGGGGAGCAAGTCTCATCCTGAGTGAACTCATCCAAATGGAATGACATCCAAACCCAAAGCCAGATCAAAGGAAGTATTGAGAGAGGGGCAGAGACAGAGAAACAGAGAGAGAGATAGAGAGAGAGAGAGAGAGAAACAGAGAGAGAGAGAGAGAGAGAGAGAGAGAGAGAAACAGAGAGAGAGAGAGAGAGAGAGAGAGAGACAGAGAGACAGAGAAACAGAGAGAGAGATAGAGAGAGAGAGAGAGAGAGAGAGAGAGAGAGAGACAGAGAAACAGAGAGAGAGAGAGAGAGAGAGAGAGAGAGAGAAACAGAGAGACAGAGAAACAGAGAGACAGAGAGACAGAGAAACAGAGAGAGAGAGAGAGAGAGAGAGAGAGAGAGACAGAGAAACAGAGAGAGAGAGAGAGAGAGAGCGCCACCGAGAGAAATGCAAAAATCCTATTCATCGTCGTCAAAACAGCCCTCTTTCTTCCTCCTATGAGACTACAGAGAGACAGTACTGTCAGCTCTGTGCTGCTTTGCTCTACACCCATGTGTATATACACGCATACATTAGGAAAATGACAATCGCGACAATACAAACGAGAGATGGGAACAAAAAAATGCCCCCCCCCCATCTCATTGTCCCACACACCAAAGGAGGTCAAGGGAGCCAAGACGAAATAGAGCGCCGACACGAAAAGACGAGACAGCTCGCCACACATCAGCTGACGGAAGGGAGAAGGGAGGAAAAAAACAGACCTTACTGTAATGAACCAATCTTCTGCTTGTTGTTTGCAATCAACAAGAGTCTTGATTTGAAGAGGGGATGGGGAGTGGAGAAGAGGGATGGAGAGGAGGGGGGCTTATGTTATCTGTTAGGCTCTGCCTGTCCAGGGCATTACGAGTACTGCGTCGCACATTTCATGGCAAGTGCACTCGAACAAATTATTGCTGGCTGTAGAGAGAGAGAGAGAGAGAGAGAGAGAGAGAGAGAGAGAGAGAGAGAGAGAGAGAGAGAGAGGCCTGGTTTTGTAGTCAGAGACGAGGAGGAGAGTGAGCTCACTCCAAATCCCTGATTATGCACACCCCACAATTGCCTCACATTAGTCATCGATTTATTTACTCTATTTATTTACTCTGGCATTCAGCAGATTTCTTTCTCTCCCTCCCTTCCCTCCCCAAAATAATTTCCTGGCTGTGCCGCCGCTCTACCAAAAGCTCTCTAGCCAGTTGAATAGGCAATTGGACTCTCCATAATGTTTTCTACAGATGCTGTCAAATCCTCTGTGACTAGCGCTGATTGCCTCACTCGCATCCGGAGTTGCACCGTTAGCTTGTCTCATGCAGAGTTCGTATATACACACCAAGCCTCCAACTCCAATACCCTTCCCTTCCATTTTGTCGCAGAAATTTCCCGAAAATGCACCCTGAAATCCCTAAAAAAGTAGTTTTTGGGACACAGAGGCATCCTCCATTTGACAGTTCAAGTTCTTGTTTTGTAGCTTTTGGGGGGGTCCTCAATTAAAAATGTACTGTCCAAGATGCCACAGCAGGTCCCGCACAGGAGGAGCCATTTTGTGGGTTTCCCTGGCATGTGTTGATCCCCTGACAATTCCTGCTGCCTCCTGTGTTCAGTGAAAGACGAGATGACAACGGACCACCGGGTGAGGGAGGGATGTCTTCACACAGCGGGGGCCGACAACTGCAGTCATCTGGAGGCCTAAACTTGGCTCAAGGGCTGAGAGATGGAGCTGGAGGGCTGGAGGGGGTAATACAGTTATTGGAGGGACGTGACAAGGTTGACCTCTTTCACCCTTGGCCTTTCTCAATCAGTTTCAATGGCAATGCCTCAATGTGTCATTTCTCTCTTCAGGGCTGGAGCTATATCAAGTTCAGTAGGGATTAACTGTCCCGGGAACAATTCACATTTCTCCCCAAAAATGTATGACAAGACCAGGGAAATGAACACTCTCCACAATGTTGCTCTAATGCAATTCCACAAAATACACAACATGCGCAGCAGGTTAGCAAAAAAATAAAATAGCACAATATTCCATCTTCTCCTGTCCTAGGATATTTTCCTATCCAATCCCAAAATCTTTTCCTAAAACCCAAAATCCTGTCTCTCGCATGAAAATCAAAGCATGTCGCTTATGCATGTGCCTATGCCTATGCATGTGAAAATACCGCTACAACACCTGCTTCTCTGCGCTATCTCGTACTTACTACTCATATGAGAGCTTCTGTAGAACTCTGTGTCGAGATAGCCTACTGCTGAAATGCGCTGAATTAATTGAGGAACAGGATAACGCTAGGAAAAAAATGGACGGCCTGCTTCGCAATTCGAAACGTCATTGGTGATCAAAGATAGTTACTCTATCAATATTAAATATCAGTTACATAGTCACACAGCCAGCCAAGCCGACAAGGTGGTGCAGCACCCCTCTTATTAAGGGAGAACCCTGGCATAGTGATCACATCTTGGTTTTAAAAGCTTTAAAATGGGCACTTTTGATTTTTGATGTATTTCTCAGGACTATAAGGGATACATATGAATTAATCACGGTATTGAAACCTGGTAGATTTTTAGGAAAATATTGTTCCCTGGAGTTCAGGTAGTGGGTAATTCAAGTATTCCAAGGCATTCAAAGGTTAATTTCACTTAACTAATGAACTAACGAGACTGCATCACTTAAGCACCTTATTGTACATATTTGGCAACAAGGGCAACCTACAGAATGGCAACTAAAACCGAATTTGTACAATTAAATGGGTTAAAAAACGTCAATGCTTTACTTGTGCTATGAAGGAACAGATACAAGAGCCCCCCCCCCCATTTTCACAGGGAAAATGTATTTCTTTGCACACTCAGTTTTATTCAAGTATTTGTGCACTTTATTCTCAATATTCCACGTCCATGTGATGTTAGCATGCCCATATATTTCCCCGGTGAAGTCCATCTCCTAGGGTTAGTCCGTCCACCATTGTTTGCTCCCCCTCGCTCCTGATACCGCAGACAGTGTGGAGCAACCACCACAGGGGTGTACAGGTAAGGGAGCTCACACAACACACAACTACCGCCTAATTTTTCTTCTTCCTCCCCGTCGAGGCGGTACACAAACCATTCAAAGATGAGGTCTTATTTGATGCCGGTAGAAAGGTTTTAACCCCGGAGCCAGGCCCCGGAAAACTCGGAGGGCTATTCTGCCTCTTCCTCTCCTTCTTTATGGAAGGATCCTGAAGGGAGCGCACAGTGGGCTGCATATTTGTGTTGCTGTGTGCCCACTTTATATTGTGCCCCCTGCGGAGAGCGACTACGTAGCACAGAGCAAGGGGCCTGCTGGAATGCCTATAATGCGCAGTGGAAACTGTGACTGCTTTTGATTTAAATGGTTTCAGATGCGCCTTTGGAGGCACGCAGTGAGAAACAGCTGGCTGCTCCGGCTATTGATATGCACAAATGAACAGAGCGAAGGGTCTCCCCGGGTTCAAAAACTGGCAGGACCTCGAAAAGTCACTGCCCTCTTCTCCGTCTTATCAGCTTATCATGTAATGATGTGTTATTGATGTGTTGCAGATGCGTTTCCTGTATGTTAACTGCATGGGTCCATCAATTAGTCCACCAACTGCGGTACTTATTAGTAGGAAACAGAGCTGCTATGGCGTCAGCTCACAGTGTGAATCTTGAAACCCGAAATGAAAGCTTTAAGGAGCTATAACGATGAGCATTAATTCTATCCTCCACTGAATTTGCCACAATAATTAAATGTGCCTCCTTGAAAACTCTTCAAAAACACTTTCAATTACTTTTTATTAGATGCGTTTGTAGTGTTTCCTTGGGTCAGCTTAGAACACAGACACAGCCCTAAAATCGCGATGGTTCCAATGCTTTATTCTCATTGAGTGATTCATTTTAAGCAAAAAAAAGTTTTCAAGGTCCTCAACTGCTTAGCGTTCTTCTTTTGCATGCGCTCAGGGGGAGGTGAGAGAGATATTCTTTTAGTTCCAATGAAGTTCAATTTCCTTCCGGGTCATTTGGCTTGGCCCTCTGCTTGGACTGACCCACAGTGGGAGCATAGAGGGGGGGAATCTGGGAATCAGCAGCCGGCAGGAGTAACACTGTGAGACAGTGAACCCTCCTAACCTAGAGAGAACAGCCAATCAGAGCTCAGTTCTAGCTCGTTCACCTATGACCCCTCCTTACATTGCCTGGGTGTTGACGCCGCTAAACTCCCAACACTAATCAAACCACGTCCACTGAACACAAAGGAAAGGCTAGCAGATAGTTCTAGCTTATTATCACCTGCAGACTGTGCCACATAGAAGGTGATAGTGTAGCTATACGCTAACTAACACACTGCAGTGATACCGGCTTCAGCATATTCAAAATGTTCTCTGACCCACTCATTTTCTGACCACATTCGCTTTGGTCAGTAGAACTGGCTTTATCAGTTGGATGTTGTTATCAGGGCAGTTTTCCCTCAATGTGAGATATTCTATTACTACTCAGTGAATAGGCATCAACCCCCCCCTCTCTCTCACACACACACACACACACACACACACACACACACACACACACACACACACACACACACACACACACACACACACACACACACACACACACACACACACACACACACACACACACACACACACACACACACACACAAACACACACCTCCTCCCCTGTCTATACCTGCAGACAGTGCGGAGAGCAGATAAGGCTGAATCAAATTCGTGTCTCCATAGTGATTTCCATGCCAACCAATTTCACCCAATCAAAAAAGGTCACGCTGCGTTGAAATAAAAAAAGGAGACAATTGCATGTTGGGTAGCCGTCAGGCAGACATATCCCGTGAGTGAGACAGTTTTGAAATCAATGGCTAACCAGCCTCTTCAGCGGAGAAGATTGGAAAACAATATTGATATCTGACCACTTGAATAACTAAGATAGCAGTTTGTGAAAAGCATAACTTTTTTTGTTGCTATTTTCTGCACTCTGGGTGTGCGTGTATAAACGCTTATAGGCACGCTTGTGTTTCATTTGTTTCTACAGTATACAGGCGAAAGGAGACACTTTACGCTATTGTGGTTTCTCCATTCAACAACACAAAACCTACATCTCTGTGCTTTGTCTTCTTTTGAAGCTCAGAAAAAATAGGATTGACAGGAGGAAAACAGAAGACAGAGACTTTGTCACAAATGGCACTTTATTCCCTGCATAGTGCACTACTTCAGATCAGGGCCCTATGGGGGCTCTGATTAAAAGCAGTGCACTACATAGGGAATATGGGGCCACTTGGGACACAGTCAGAATCTGTGGGCTTGTGAGCGGATTTCAGAGCCGTCCTCTCCTCTCTCTGGCTGTGTGATGATGGTCAAGATAGATGTCGGCTCTGGAGGGGGTTTGTGATGTGTCTACCTGTGTCCCAAATGGCACCCTATTCCCTACATAGTGCACTACATTTGGCAAAGACAAAAGTAGTGCACTATGTAGGGAGTAGGCTGGCATTTAGGACTCAGTTTCTGTCTGTTATGTGATCCTGCTCTGTTGTTTGGCTTTGACCCGGGTCACTCCTACATGCATTAATGAGCTGATGCAGGGTTTGATGTTGCCCTTCAAATCTCCTCTGGTGCTTTGGCCCTCAGTGTCCACCTCCATCCCCCAATACACACACCCCCGTCTAGGCATCCGGGCATCCATACACTGGCCCTGCACCACCGTACAGAGGTCTGCTGTCCAGTCCGGTAGTGGACGTGGGGCATCAATGCACTTTGAGACACTGTGGTTTTGAGAAAGAGAGAGGTGTGTGTGTGTGTGTGTGTGTGTGTGTGTGTGTGTGTGTGTGTGTGTGTGTGTGTGTGTGTGTGTGTGTGTGTGTGTGTGTGTGTGTGTGTGTGTGTGTGTGTGTGTGTGTGTGTGTGTGTGTGTGTGTGTGTGTGTAGGATGTTGTCTCTTTCATTTATTTTGCTCTCCTCGTGATCTTTTATTTTTATTGCCAAGTCCAAACGCCCCATTTTTATTTTAGGCAGCCAGCGCGGACAGCCTTCCAAATGCACAATTGCTTTGCTCTGTGAGGCTCGCTCTCTCGTTTCCCGGCATGCTAATTTCTTATGATGATCAGAGGGACGGAGGGATGAAAGTACTGCGCTTTAAGCACTTTGTAGTTTTTATGCTGTTGCCATAGAAACTTGAAACTGGAAACCAAATCGATGTGCCAGCTCTCATTTGCATGGAGAAATGGAGAATTGAAACAGGACCAGAGAGAGAAAGGAGATTGCAGAAAAGAGAGAGAGAGAGAGAACAAAAAAAGAGAACAAGAGAGGACAAACCAATGCCATCTCTTTCTGCAGTGCACCATCTCCAACTGACGAACCAGTCAAAAAAAAGAACTACCACCAATATTTACACGTGGAGAAAACACATTCTCCACACTGTCAAATACACTACATGTTGTTTCTTGAACTGCATTGTTGGTTAAGGGCTTGTAAGTGAGCATTTCACAGTATTGTTGTATTCGGCGCATGTGACAAATAAAATTTAATTTGATGTTTCCCGTTATAGTGAACTAATACACAAAGTATGATCTACGTAGCTTCACCGTTCCCTCAGAAGGACAGCTCCTCTGCTTTAGTAGACACGCCAACACTGCCATCCTCATTTCCATCTTATTCCGGCAGCTTTCACTTGATATGCGTCCTGCATGCGATCGCTGGACTTTGAAGTTGTGCACAGGGCTATATGGCAATGATTAAACTGCCCCCCACAGCCCCCCCCTCTCTCTCCAGAACTTTGCTAGGCTGTGTGAGCTATGAGCTATAAGCTACACTGGTATCTGCAGCACAAGCCATCCCAAACACCCAAGCGCTTCTTCTAATATTTCTGCCTCGGAATCTCCATCTGGGTCCCCAAATGGTACCCTATTCCCTATATAGTGCACTACTTTGACTAAGGCCCTATGGCACTATAAAGGGTATAGGGTGCCATTTGTGATGCTGGTCTTATTAGCCTACTGAGTGCTTAATGAGTTGGTAATTAGCTCGGTGCCTAAACGTGACACTCGCTGTATCTCGCCACATCAGAATTCCAGATTGAGTCTCCTCGCGCCCCTTAATGAACTGGCTAATTTATTCACCCCAATCTGTTTGTCGTTTGAGGTAGCAGCTAGGCTCGTGCTCTGGTAAAGACTGTGTGCACCCATGCATCAGACGATTTGTAGAATGCGTCTCACTACAGTACATGATATCCTGGGATATAGGCTAGTGATCAGGGGAAAAGGATAACATTGCCTTCAGCCTAGATAAGGATCTAAGATTAGTTGTGTGTTTCTCCCACCTACTGGTTAAGGTTCGTTGGGGGGAGGGTAGGTTGATCCTAGATCTGTGCCTACGGGCAACTTGTACCCGGAACGATCCTCTACCTGGAGGAGAGAGGAGGAGTGAAGTATGGAGAGAAGGAAAGAGGAGATGGGGCTCAGAGGCTCTGTGTATCAGCTTCTCGGAGTAGGAGTGCTGATCTAATAAGATTATATGAACAGCAGGAACCTGATCCTAGATCAGTACTGCTAATCTGATCCTAGATCAGTAATGCTAATCTGAGAATCTTGACACATACAGGTCCTGATAGAAGTAGAACAAGTAGATGGGACCCAACCTACAGTACATAAATGGGCGGGCCTACATATTAGTTTATTAGTTCTGGCATGTGATTTAAAACTACAGTCTGTGATTGAAGAGAAAGACAAGGAACTCATTAAAACACACACTAATCCCTTAGGTATTAAAAACAATCCAGTGCTATGACCTTTCCAGGGTGTGTCCCAAATGGCACCCTATTCCCTATATAGTGCACTCCTTTTGATCAAACGTAGTGCACTATATATGAAATAGGGTGCCATATGGGACGTAACTGAGGACTTGCATCATGCACCCCCTTAGGTATAACAGCAAGGGGTTAACCCAGTACAGCACAGTACGAAAGGGTTGTGTACCAAATGGCACACTATTCCCTAGAAAGTGTACTACTTTTGACCATGACCCATTGGTCTGTGGTAAAACGTAGCGCACTATATAGGTAGTAGGGGTGCCATTTTGGATGCGGGAGAATGAAACTAACCCAGGTTGGCTGCAGCCCAAAGCAACATGGTGTTTGTTAAAGGCTGGCGTGTAATTACCCAGAACACCCTCTGATTCCGCTTAGCACTCTTAATCTTTACAGGGCCCTGAGATGTATGGGAGCTATTAAACTAGTGACATCAATAGTTTTTTTTGTCATCATCATGTTGCAACATAGGGCCCTTGAGTGTCAAATGGCTTCCCAGCTAGCACATAATGTTCTGAGAACCATATGTTTCTTAGAGCTTGGTGAGAGCGTGGTTGTCCTATGCTTATTTTGCATACAACATTCCCACAAAGTTCTGGGAATGGTGCAGGATACCTAGCTAGCAAATAACATTGTGAGAACCATATGTTTCTTAGCTGGGAATTTCAGTACTTCAGCATAACGTTTTCTGCAGGATTCCACATGGTTCTATTTAAGGTCATGTTCTCAAAACATTAAGAACATTTTCTTAAAAACCATAAGAAAACATTAGTAACGTTCAAAGAACATTATTTAAAAACATATACAATCCATTCTCAGCATCAACAAAATTCTCTCCATGCTCTATCTTGTTAAGTGTGTTCAGGTGTGTTTGCCACGCCCACTAACACCTGATCTCAATTAGTGCTTGTTTCCTTTGAAACAAAGGAATAAACTCAAATGAACAGCTTTTTATGAGTAAAATGCTAACACCTTCATGGTGGTACAGTGGACTAATTATGTGTATAGGGAACAGAAGGTCATAGGTTTAAATCTCACTGACGCCATGCCACAATAAAAAATAAATGTGTTTGCATGATTAATGCCTAACCAAATGAATTTCCATGTGTCCCATCTGTGCTTGGAGTTCTAAACAATTAACCCAAACTAAGCTAGCAGTGATATTAAAATACTTATTGAAACATGTTCTAAGAACCTTAATTAATTACCTTCAAATGACCTTTCATTTCCATTCTCAGAATGTTAATAAAACCTCCCAGGAAAACTTTCAGGGAACCATTGTAAAATGTTCTTATGACCTCCCTGCAACCTAAAAACTTCCGTTTTCAGAAGTAAAAAATAAACATTCTGTTTTACCGGTCAGGAAACACATGGCTTCGTTCCCAGAACCAATGGGAAACCAAAAACATACATTTCCACAACTTCCAAGGAACTAAATGTGCTAGCTGGGTTAAGTTTCAATGGGGGAGATTGGCAAATCCACAAAGAGGAATGTTTGGGAATGTGGTGACAGAATTCTACTCATCCCAAGAGAGAATATCCCAGAATGGGTGGATGGAGTCAGAAGGAGAAGTGGGATGTGCGCCTCAAATGGCAACCTATTCCCTACAGAGTGCACTACTTTTGAACAGAGCCCTATGGGCCCTGGTCAAAGCTAGTGCACTATATAGGGAAAGAATGCCCAGATGAAGTCCAGGTCCCATTCTTGACATAGGGGCGGTGATATTATCGGCTGACGTCAGCTTTGTTTCCTCCCCAGCCAAACAGCTTTGCTGACTAAATGAGCCTGTTTAGCTGATGACTACAGAATACACTCATTAAGCTGGCTGAGAGAGAGAGACTACGTGCTAGCCGGGTGTGATATGTCTCAAGCCCCAGCCAAGTCAACATGCGTAAACACTGATGACATCATACATGGGAACTCATCAAGCATGACATCAGCGGGTACGCTTGGAGGTTGGAGTGTAGACAGAGCAAGGCTAGTAGCGGTTTGGGCTAACCAACACTCTACGCAGGAGACCATCTTGGGAAATATACAGCATGTAAGGTTTCAATTCAAAAATATATTCCATTGTTCTTTCTTTCATTTATTAGGTATGTCCCTATAATGCATCTGACTAGTTAAAGGCTCAATCCTTAATACAACAAAACACTTGGCATTTATAAGTGATATTCTTATTAATTAATGTGTATAGTAATAATTTAAATTATCACAAGCTGTTGTTAATATCACAGATTGGCCCTATATACTGCTACAAATGGAATACATTCCTATTCCTGTTAAATTGTAGGACTGTTGTGTCAATTCATTCAATCAGGGCCATTCAAATTCAGGCCAACAAGGCAGGTACCTCAGGTGCTGGTTAAGAGCTGGAGCTTGGTGCTAATCCAATAACCCTGATAGGTGTACACACACACACACACACACACACACACACACACACACACACACACACACACACACACACACACACACACACACACACACACACACACACACACACACACACACACACACACACACACACACACACACACACACTTCCTCCTCTCTCCTTCTACAACTTAATTGACGCACTGCTCAGCCCATGCCTTGACACCAGGTGTCAACCCTGCGTTGCACACATACCTGTCCCCCCACACCACCTGACACGCTGAATAGAGGGCCCTAATTAATTTGGGCTTTGGTTCCTCTCTTCCCTCTTTTAAAACAGCCCTGCGTTTGCTTTGATCTGTCAGCAGTCAGCCTTAGTGAGGCTGTTAACAGCACTACTGAATTAGACCATAGGGTTCTGGACACTGATCCGTCCCCAATTACCCTCCCCTCTACTTAACCCCAGCCCGCAGGGGTAACGGCAAACCAGCACACGCTCGCACCATCAATAACGACAGAGAGGAGAGTGACACTCAAGAGAGAGGCTCAGCCCCAAATGATTTTTCAATGTGGCCCCTGTGTCTTGCGTTCCCCAAATGGCACGCTATTCCCTACACAGTGCACAAAAGTAGTGACCTATGTAGGGATTAGGGTGCCATTTGAAACATATCTTTGTTCTGGTTGTCTCCTATGAGGATCGATGGTGTATGGTTATGGGTTTCACACTGAGGATCCAGTATGCAAGTAAATGTATTATACATTTAGGAAAAACATAACATCCACAAAGACATTTGCAATGCATACCATGAATATATAAATATATATATATATAAAGGTCAACACATACAGTATACAGTCGATGTAACATCCCACTAATTCCCCAACGCCACCCATAATGATGTCATCGGGAATAGCATCGGTTTCATTTCCATATTGTGACTCAAAGAACTGCAATCTAACGAATATTTATTATATATATTAGGCCTGCTCTCTTACAAACAGAAAGGATGTGGTTTTGAGTTCCAAGTCATATAGCAAAATCATAATTCATGGTAATTAGAGTATGAGGAAGGCTTAATTATGATAAGCAGGGTTTCTTCCTCTCGCACTTTGCGCATGGATGCCTGGCCTTTTATGTTCATCTGCAGAATCAGGATTGTCACCTTCCTTTCTCAAAATATCCCAAGCTGTCCTAATTAGGGCCCCCAAGGGCCAAATGTTGCCATAAGGGCCCCATTGAAAATAAAACTATACAGAAGTTGCTCCATTGCTGTTCGGCCTCTCTCTCTCTCTCTCTCTCTCTCTCTCTCTCTCTCTCTCAATTCAATTTAATGGGCTTTATTAGCATGGTAAACACGTTTACATTGCCAAAGCAAGCAAAATAGATAATAAACCAAGGTGAATTAAACAAAAAAATAAACAGTAAACACTACACTTACAAAAGTTCCAAAATAATAAAGATCTACATATCTACATATTGTTCTAGTTCAACTTCACAGGCCTTTGCACTGAATCCTGTCCAGATCCAGGAATGAGTCCCAAATGTCACTTTGTTCCCTATATAGTGCACTACTTTCGACCAGAGCACTATGGGCCCCGTTCAAAAAGTAGTGCACTATAAAGGGAATAGAAGCGCCATTTTTGGACGTAGTTCTAATCCGATCTGTTCTCTACGAAACGCTCCCTTTGATGTCTCTGTGAACCTTTTCCCTCCATGTGAAATCAACGTTGCACGTCGCAGCCTGATGTCTCTCAGCAGATTTCTCCTTCGGGTGCTTTTAAAGGAGCAACAGTGTCACATGGTGATGCCCACACATGTCTCCAACTCAAATCTCTCACATTCCTTTGTTTCTTTCTTTTTCATTCTGGGCTCTGAGATAAAGTCTTAGCTACAACTAACCACGTTTCCATCCACAGTTTTTAAAGTGACGAACTTCCCGGGCTGGTGAAAGTGCACGGTGATCTTGACGCTCCTTTTCCAATAAACATCGAGGGTCTGGTGACGTGATGAATCGAGGCTTGACTGCCGTTTGTCAAATCACAATATTCTCGCTCTTATCCACAACAGTGTCATCATGTCGACTAGCCTACTGTATCTGTGAGCTGTTGGCTAGAGAGCACGTCCCAAGACCAGAGTGGGCACATTTGCCATTGAACACAACCGTTTTCGTGGCAAAACTATCGGTAGAGTTTAGAAACACATTGAGCTTGAGATCTTTTTTATTCGGGAACATGAAAACGTAGGCGAAAAAGCACCACGTCATCAAGCAACTTGACTTTTATCTGCAACAAGTACATTTGGCTGAAGCACACCACCGGTGGGGAAAATTCACATTTTCTTGATGCAGATTGGAATTGGATGGAAACCTAGCTACTTAGGCCCTTTAGGAAAAACCATGTGAAGTGGTGAAGTCAGAACGGTCCCCAACTGTACAAGGATCCCAATAACCTTTGCTACATCAAATATAGCAGCCTGCCTTCAATATGTTCACCCATAAGTTATACTTACTGTGTCGGTTGGTTGGGGCCTCAAGGCCAATACTCAAATACCAATGGGGATAAGCACAACTTTCAGAGCCTTCGAACCTTGAAGTTAGTTTTTCAAAGCATCTAAAGCCATGAGAGAGTTTATATATAGATTTACAATTCCACATAATATTCCTTTCAGTTGGGGCTTTTGCTTTGCTGTGCTGCTGCCTGGGAACTCACTCAGCCCAAATACACCCTGGAGCCTTTTCTAATGAAAAGACACGATAAGGGGTTAAATGTCCTCGACACACACAAGCACACACAAGTGTGCACAGGCACACACGCACACACATGCATTCAAAACATCAGAGGCGACTCACTGTTCATCTTTGAGTCAGGACCAACAGAGGTTCTCCATAAAACATGAAATCTTGATGGAAGAGTTAAACAATGGACAGAGAGGATACAGTATACTGTGTTCCTTGATGGACTGGGACAAAAGCACCCCACCCCATGAAAGCCTGACTACTTATATTGCAAAAAATAATACTATCCTAAGGGCTCATTCCTATTACATATATAATACAGAGCCAACATATCAATAAACTGGCAGTACATGTGTCTCCCCCTCTCAGTTTTCTCCCCACGTCCGCTACACTTGACTGCTGCAGAAGCTGAGATGTCTGTGCTGCCAAGCCTAGCATCACTAGTACCAGAAGACCAGGGGACCACACTGCCTGTGCTGGGCCCAGAAACAACCCTAGGGTAACACTTTATTTTAATGGTCCATAATAAACCATTTATAAGGCATTTGCAAACCATATGCTTAGCATTCATAAATCATTGCTCCCACATTTTGTAAATGTTAGTAAGTGAGTTATTCACACATGTATATACATTTCCTTAAACATCCCGTGTTGTGTGCTTGTTATTTTACCAGGTACTGCAGGATTGTGTACCAATGGCATGCCCATTTGTTGTGAGAAATGACACTTGTCACTCCAAAGAAAAGTATAAATAGCCCTCACTTCAGATTAGGGACCGCAAACATACTTTACTAATGATTAGTAAATGGTTTATTAATGTGGGAGTAATGATTAATAAATGGTGACCACACAATTTATAAATGCCTTATAAATGGTTTATAACAGATACTTCAAATTAGGTGTCACCTATCCTAGTTGTGAATGAATAAACACGTATACTGAACAAAAATATAAACGCAACATAGTTAGTTCATATAAGGAAATGAGTCCCTAATCTATAGGTGTCACATTACTGGGCAAAGGAGGGCAAAGGCCCATGCACTTGGGAGCCAAGCTCAGCCAATCAGAATTAGTTTTCCCCCCACAAAAGGGCTTTATTACAGACAGAAATACTCCTCAGTTTCATTCGGGTGGCTCAGACGATCTCGCAGGTGAAGAAGCCAAAAGTGCAGGTCCTGGGCTGGCATGGTTACATGTGGTCTGCGGTTGTGAGGCCGGTTGGATGTGCTGCCAAATTCACTAAAATGACATTGGAGGCGGCTTATGGTAGAGAAATGAACATTCAATTCTCTGTCAACAACTCTGGTGGACATTCCTGCAGTCGACATGCCAATTGCACGCTCCCTCAAAACTTGACACATCTGTGGAATTGTGTATTTTAGAGTGGCCTTTTATTGTCCCTAGCACAAGGTGCACCCGTGTAATGATCATTCTGTTTAATCAACTTCTTGATATGCCACACCTGTCAGATGGATGAATTATCTTGTCAAGGAGAAATCATCACTAAACAGGGATGCATAAAATGTGTGCACAAAATTTGAGAGAAATAAGCTTTTTATGCATTCTGGGATCTTGTAGTTCAGCTCATGAAACATGGGGCCAACACTTTACATGTTGAGTTTATATTGTTGTTCAGTATATATTAGACAAAGAAGAAAATCACTGAATAGATTACCATTGGCTTATATAATATCTTATAACAGCCTAACTACAGATTGCAAACTAGTGCATTTCAAGTGTTCCCCATGCCCACTTAGCTAAGTGTTTAAATATTAGGCTACATATAATTCAATAGAAGAAAACAGAGAGAGAGATGGAGAGAGAGAGAGACTGCCATGTCCTTAATGTTTCAGCTGTATAATACAGTCAATGGCTGCATTACGAAAGTGGAAGTCTCTCTCTCTCCCTCCCTTCTCCGTTTTCTCCTATTGAATTCGATATACTGTATACACAGCCAAAATATTATCTCTCACAGACACGGCACTCTAACCAGAACTTTAAGCAAATAAGTTAGTTCATTTCACACATTTAGGAGTGTCAGCCACAAGAGCCCTTTTTTGGTCTCTCCAACCTCTTCAGCATAAACTTCCTGTTTTTCCAGAGTGACTGATAGAGTCAGAACGGGTTTGAATGTGAATTTGCGCCACTTCAGCTCTGCCAATCGGAAAACCGTCCGTCCGTTGCCCACTGGTCAGCCAAATGCTCAATATAGATCACTAGAGCAAAAGAGAAATAGTGTAAAAGTCATAAAAAAACAGGCCCTTGGACCTCCGGCCATGTCCATTGTTGGAGGGGAAGGGGTACATTTCGAACAGCCCACACAAATAACAGATGGGATTTCTAGCATCTCAGCTGCCAGTATCACAAGTATCACAAAATGACGTCGTAATATGGGCATGTGCTAGCAGCTAGCGTAGCATCATTGGTTAAGGTTAAGGGGGACATCGAGGTGATTTACATGTGTCACTGGACAAATACCCACAGCGGTACATGGTAATTATTCAGTGATTTCTCTGGGCGTAAGTGCAATGACCATGTCAGTATAAGACTAGGGGTTTGTTATGTTCCAGCTAACACTAACTGCAGGGTTTGCACCCCAAATGGCAATGTAGTGCACTACTATGGGCCCTAGTCATTAGGGCTCTGTGAGCTATGACATCATCCACATTGTTGCATTGTATACCTTGGAGGCATTTTTGGCCTTTCATTCTCAGCGTGGAAGATAAGACCGGCCCCGTCAAGGCCCCCCGTTGGCGTGCCAATAAGGGAGGGGAAAAGCGCAGCCCCCAAAAAGGAAAGCGGAGAAAAATAGACCGATTTTCAAAGCACTTTTATATCAAGACATCATATGCTCGTAGACGATGGCGCAACATACAGCAGTCTCACTTTAATTGACATATTGACAACCAACTTACGGTAAGGAGGAGAGCAGAGGGGATGAGGAGGTGGAGCAAGGAGGGCTGTGCACGAAGAAGATCAGCCTAAACTAACAGCAATAACGGAACGATAGAAAGGCTTATTTCCCTGACAGACGACGGCTCCTTCATCCATATGTGAACTACACCTTGGTTCATTATTAAACAGGGGTGTTGCTCTGCGGTTTCTTTGGCCCCCCTACTCCTACTGCTCTCTGCTACTCCTACTGCTCTCTCTTCGTCCGCCCACGTGTTCTCGCACACCCCGAGAGCTTCTGGTCAGCGGGGTGGTGGCACCGGGATCCTCATCTCTCCCAAGTGGTCATTCTCTCTTTCTCCCCTTACCCATCTGTCTATCGCCTCCTTTGAATTCCATGCTGTCACAGTTACCAGCCCTTTCAAGCTTAACATCCTTATCATTTATCGCCCTCCAGGTTCCCTCGGAGAATTCATCAATGAGCTTGATGCATTGATAAGCTCCTTTCCTGAGGACGGCTCACCTCTCACAGTTCTGGGCGACTTTAACCTCCCCACGTCTACCTTTGACTCATTCCTCTCTGCCTCCTTCTTTCCACTCCTCTCCTCTTTTGACCTCACCCTCTCACCTTCCCCCCCCTACTCACAAGGCAGGCAATACGCTCGACCTCATCTTTACTAGATGCTGTTCTTCCACTAACCTCATTGCAACTCCCCTCCAAGTCTCCGACCACTACCTTGTATCCTTTTCCCTCTCGCTCTCATCCAACACCTCCCACACTGCCCCTACTCGGATGGTATCGCGCCTTCCCAACCTTCGCTCTCTCTCCCCCGCTACTCTCTCCTCTTCCATCCTATCATCTCTTCCCTCCGCTCAAACCTTCTCCAACCTATCTCCTGATTCTGCCTCCTCAACCCTCCTCTCCTCCCTCTCTACATCCTTTGACTCTCTATGTCCCCTATTCTCCAGGCCGGCTCGGTCCTCCCCTCCCGCTCCGTGGCTCGATGACTCATTGCGAGCTCACAGAACAGGGCTCCGGGCAGCCGAGCGGAAATGGAGGAAAACTCGCCTCCCTGCGGACCTGGCATCCTTTCACTCCCTCCTCTCTACATTTTCCTCCTCTGTCTCTGCTGCTAAAGCCACTTTCTACCACTCTAAATTCCAAGCATCTGCCTCTAACCCTAGGAAGCTCTTTGCCACCTTCTCCTCCCTCCTGAATCCTCCTCCCCCTCCACCCCCTCCTCCCTCTCTGCAGATGACTTCGTCAACCATTTTGAAAAGAAGTTCGACGACATCCGATCCTCGTTTGCTAAGTCAAACGACACCGCTGGTTCTGCTCACACTGCCCTACCCTGTGCTCTGACCTCTTTCTCCCCTCTCTCTCCAGATGAAATCTCGCGTCTTGTGACGGCCGGCCGCCCAACAACCTGCCCGCTTGACCCTATCCCCTCCTCTCTTCTCCAGACCATTTCCGGTTACCTTCTCCCTTACCTCACCTCACTCATCAACTCATCCCTGACTGCTGGCTACGTCCCTTCCGTCTTCAAGAGAGCGAGAGTTGCACCCCTTCTGAAAAAACCTACACTCGATCCCTCCGATGTCAACAATTACAGACCAGTATCCCTTCTTTTTTTCTCTCCAAAACTCTTGAACGTGCCGTCCTTGGCCAGCTCTCCCGTATAACTTTTCTGAATATTTCATTATCCAAATCAGTCAACGGTTTGATTTGTCATTCAACTGAGACTTTCTTCTCAGCTAGTATCATAGCCGCTTTGTATCAAAGATAACTCTCTCTCCTCTGCTCTCATCCTTCTAGATCTAACGGCTGCCATCGATACTGTGAACCATCAGATCCTCCTCTCCACCCTCTCCGATTGGCTGCATCTGGAGAAACTGTTACCTCACGCTGAACGACTTGATTAGTTGACAGGTTAGCTCCTACCAGGTGGCGTGGCGAGAATCTGTCTCCTCACCACGCGCTCTCACCACTGGTGCCCCCAGGTTTAGAGTGTGTAGTCTTAGGTGATCTCCTAACGTAGGTGACTCTGCTCCCTCTATTCTCGCTATACACCAAGTCACTTGGCTCTGTCATAACCTCACATGGTCTTCCTATCATTGCTATGCAGATTTTCACTTCATTTTCATCTTCTCCTTTCCCCCTTTGATGACCAGGTGGCTAGCTCGCATCTCTGCATGTCTGGCAGACATATCAGTGTGGATGAAAGATCACCACCTCAAGCTGAACCTCGGCAAGACGGAGCTGCTCTTCCTCCCGGGGAAGGACTGCCCGTTCCATGATCTAACGCCATCACGGTTGACAACTCCATTGTGTCCTCCTCCCAGAGCGCAAGAACTGCAGAAACTGATCCTGGACAACACCCTGTCGTTCTCAACCAACATCAACTGCCAGCTGGCCTACTTCAGCAGTACTGTATCATTTTCATCATTTTAGTCAATAAGATCCACAGAGTTAACTTTCTGCCTCACACAGGAAGCAGCGCAGGTCCTAATCCAGGCACTTGTCATCTCCCGTCTGGATTACTGCAACTCGCTGTTGGCTGGGCTCCCTGCCTGTGCCATTATTTCCACCCCTTCAACTCATCCAGAACGCCGCAGCCCGTCTGGTGTTCAACCTTCCCAAGTTCTCTCACGTCACCCCGCTCCTCCGTTCTCTCCACTGGAGTTCCAGTTCTCCGGTAGCCCTGGAACTGCAAGACCATGGTGCTTGCCTAACAAGCTGAGGGGAATCTCACCTCAGCCTCTCCAGGCTCTGATCAGGCCCTGACCCAAACAAGGGCACCACATCCACCACTGGCCTGCTCCTACTCCCTACCACTGAGGAAGTACGCCCCGCTCAGCCCAGTCAAAACTGTTCGCTGCTCTGGTCCCCAATGGTGGAACAAACTCCCTCATCTCTCCCAGGACAGGTCATTCAATCACCACCTTACCCATCTGTCTACCCCACCTCTTTGGAATACCATGGATAGGATAGCCCTTTCAAGCAACATCCTTAAGATTTAGATGCACTATTGTAAAGTGACTGTTCCACTGGATGTCATAAGGTGAATGCACCAATGCTTGTAAGTTGCTCTGGATAAGAGCGTCTTCTAAATGACTTAAATGTAAATGTTAAATGTGATGGTGCTCATAATGAGCTCTGCTGACAGATAGTGGCCATTGGTGTCTGTTTACCACATACAGTGCCTTGCAAAAGTACTCATTCCCCTTGGCATTTTTCCTATTTTGTTTCATTACAACCTGTCATTTAAATAGATTTTTTTTATTGGTGAAGTGAAATGTTAAAAATGACTTGTTTAAAAAAATGTCAAACGGAAAAGTGGTGCGTGCATATGCATTCACCCACTTTGCTATGAAGCCGCTAAATACAATCTGGTGCAACCAATTACCTTCAGAAGTCACATAATTAGTTAACCTAAGTCCACCTGTTCTGCCTCTCAACCCTCACATGATCTGTCACATGATCTCAGTATATATATGTCACCTGTTCTGAAAGGCCCCAGATTCTGCAACACCACCAAGCAAGCGGCACCATGAAGATCAAGGAGCTCTCGAAACAGGTCAGGGCAGCCGACAAAGTTGTGGAGGAGTACAGATCAGGGACCTGGCATTATAAAAAAAGATCAGAAACTTTGAACATCCTCTGCTGCAGAGCCACTTTCAACGCTAAATCCATTATTTAAAAAATGGAAAGAATATGGCACCACAACAAACCTGCCAAGAGAGGGCCACCCACCAAAACTCACAGACCAGGCAAGGAGGGCATTAACCAGAGGGGCAACAAACAAAGCGATCAAAGATAACACTGAAGGAGCTGCAAAGCTCCACTGCGGAGATTGGCTCAGTGCCCTCCCTGTCCATAGGACCACTTTCTGTACACTCCACCAGATGAAATCTGGGCTTTACGGAAGAGTGGCCAGAAAAAAAATGAGCTAACACATTTGATGTTTGCTAAACGGCATGTGGGAGACTCCCCAAACACATGGAAGAAGGTACTCTGGTCAGAGGAGACAAAAATTTAGCTTTTTGGCCATCAAGGAAAACTGGTGCAAACCCAACACCTCTCATCACACCGGCAGGGACTGGGAAACTGGTCAAAATTGAAGGAATGATGGATGGCGCAAAATACAGACCAGGGAAACCCTTCTTTCAGTCTTCCAGAGATGTGAGACTGGGACAGGTTCACCTTCCAGCAGGACAATGACCCTAAGCATACTGCTAAAGTAACACTCTAGTGGAAACATTTAAATGTCTTGGAATGGCCTAGTTAAAGCCCAGACCTCAACTTGAGAATGTCTCCTCTGGTATCAAGGCGGAACCCATCCAACTTGAAGGAGCTGGAGCAGTTTTGCCTTGAAGAATGGACAAAACTCCCAGTGGCTAGATGTGCCAAGCTTATAGAGAGATACCCCAAGAGACTTGCAGCTGTAATTGCTGCAAAAGGTGGCTCTACAAAGTACTGACTTTGGGGGGGGGGGGGTGAATAGTTATGCACGCTCAAGTCTTATTTCTTGTTTGTTTCACAATCAAACATATTTTGCATCTTCAAAGTGGTGGGCATGTTGTGTAAATCATATGATACACCAAGTCACTTGGCTCTGTCATACCCCCCAGGCAACAAAATAGGAAAAATGCCAAGGGGGGTGAATACTTTCGCAAGCCACTTTACCCCTACAACAGTAGACGAATGGTAAATATGCTCAGCATGAAACCTCAATGATAAGTTTAAAACATTCAAAGGCTATTTGCATTTCAAAGGTCTTTCACTTTTTCTCACCCCCCGAGTTATTCATTGGTTTAAATGGCTTGCTTGTGTACAGGGTTGGTCTGAAAGCAACTCAGAAACTAACTGGACATCGGGCCTTTAGAAGGAGGCTGGATGATTCTCCATGTAAACAAACACTGGATGGATACGGATTAGTCCAGCGTTTTAAATGAAGAACTTACTCCACTTACAGCCATGCTTCTTCTTCTTCTTTGCTTCTTTTCTTCTTCTATGATATCAAATGTTTAAGGTGCATGGCACCACCTACTGTCCTGGAGTGTGTGATCAGTCACGGTCTGCCTAATTCTGTATTACTAAGAAAGAAAAGAATAAGAACAAGAAAAACATACACTAATAAATCCCAACTAACTTCCCTCCATAATATTTTTTTATAACCATAAACTCTACCAAGCCCCCCCCCCCCCAACTCATTAAACTTGCTGAAACAATCCACCCTTAGGATTATTCTGCATGTTTACGACCATTTCATGTTACGACCATTTCAACAGTAACATCTGCTACCCACAGTAACTCTTACCGTATCCACACTAACGTTCAACCTGGCCTTACTGCTTCCCACAACCCGAAGTCATGTTGATAACTTCCTAGCTTCATTGCTAAGGTTAACTTTATTTCACTATCAAAGTGGCCTTTGACACGGCACATTCACGAGCGCCAGATTTCTGAACAGGCTGCCACGGGGATGGGGACACATTGACATTGAAACTAACGAATCCTATCTGTACTTTTCCAGGCAAAAAAACCTTCACAAACCTCACCAGCGTTGATAAGCTTTCACTTCCTTGACCCTCTTTCCTACTTGATCAAACTTTAGGCCTCAATCACTCTGCCTCCCTTCACATTTTCTTGAGTATCATCTATGGACATAGATATTGGGGTCCCAAGTAATGACTGCCCTTAAACTAGCACATGCATCAGGGACATGGCTCTTCATCTTTGGGCGGCAGGTAGCCTAGTGGTTAGAGCGTTGGGCCAGTAACAAAAAAAGGCTGCTTGATCAAACCACTGAGCTGACAAGGTAAAAATCTGTCGTTCTGCCCTTGAACAAGGGCAGTTAACCCACTGTTCCTAGGCCGTCATTCTAAATAACAATTTGGTCTTAACTGACTTGCCTAGCTAAATAAAGGTTAAAAAATATATATGAAAAATGATTCTACCCTTTAAGCTTTTCTATTTGCAGGATCTTCTCTTGCTGAGCCTGACTACCACAACAGATTAACAATCTACCATTTCCAATGAACCAGGCGAATTTCACTTCACCTCTCTTTCTGTACAACATTGGTTGGTCGGATAGGGTGTAAATGAGGCCCTGTGGTCTCATCAAACACTATCACCACTTTCCACTCCGGCACATTATTACTCTTGCTTCCTACCTTGGCCCTCTTTCATGATTTCTTTACGAGACGCTCCACTGCTTTCAGTCTCATGATCTCTTCTTCCTATGTCTTTCCACTTCAGACCATTCTGGTCCTTGACTCTCATCACTCTCCATATCATCAGAACTGACACCCATGTTGTTCGCATTCCTGCACAGCTGTTGCTTCTCCAACCTTTTCTCCATATCATCCACAATACTCACCGCCATTTCGGCTGTCATACCTCCAAACGTCTCACTCACCAACAACTCATTCACCAAGTAGTAGGTCCCACTGCAAAAACTGGCGCCAAACCAAAGATTATTGATAGACTGACAAGATTACATCTCTCCCACAGCCATGCATCAGCTCAACTACTTCCTGTTCTCTTCCAATAATTAACAAACATCAGGGGGTGTATTCATTCGTCGGATTCCGTTGCAAAACTTTTTGTTTGTTTTGCTCATGGAAACCGTTTATCATTTAATCTAGGAACCAAACTGAAGCAAACAGAGCAAATGGAACAAAAGAGGGAGGGACCAACCTGAATCTGTCCAATAGAAACACTTGTTTTCAATGCGAAATGTTTTCTGATTGGAGTAAACTATTTTTGCAACGCAATCCGACTAATGAATACACCACTGACCAATCAAAATAGAGCAAGGTGTATAATCAATTAACAGTACAATTCCAAACAACTGAATCACCATATTTTAAAACTACATAACAGTGACTTAGAAAATAATAATAATAAATAATCCTGCTGTACACTTTTGTGAAGATTCAGCTGCATGTGAGACCTATCCACATCTGAATGACAACACATCTGGGTAGCATTCATTAGTGCACATTTTGCAATGGAAAACGAAAGCAAGCATTTGGACAAACTCAGGTCATCCCTACCTGTTTCAGTCCGTTTTCTTCCGTTTAGTTCTTAGAGAACCTGCACGGTTCTCACTCCCTGGGACCAGCAGAGGCTGCTAAAGGGCTCCTCTCACAGTGTGCTGATGTGCATTTGCATTAGTGGCTCTAAATCTATGGAATGTATACCTGCTTAATATCCTCAACCGTGGTCCTGCACATGTGACCTCTCGCTTATATAAAGTAATGATGGGAATACATCGCTGCTTTAGAGCTTCTTAAGGTGTGAAGAGTTTGAAGCAGTAGAATATGTACAATAATGTGCATGTGTGTTCGATGAGCAGCTATAAAAGGAGTGACATGTCTGATTTCAGAATGCTTGTCCAAATCACTCAGGCATGGGAATCGAAATGTACCAATCACTCACCTGATGGATGATTTCCTATAAATAATGAACACAGAATGTCTGCTTTAGGGCAACTACTGTACTGTAAAAGAATGTAAGCGTCCCAAATGGCACCCTACATGGGGAACCGGGTGCCATTTGAGACATAGGCCTTGTATTGGTACCAGGCTGTGCCAAACGGGTGAATAAACTGTTGGATTGGTGACTACTTTTCCTTTTTCTCCCGCCTTTCCCTTTCAACCCGGAGACCGCAGGGCACGGGCGGCGACGCCCTCTTCACTGTTCGTATCGTTTGGCTTGGGACACATGTGGCATAGCTACGGTCTCGTTGATGCTTTCTACAACTCAGCACATCTGGAGAACCTCCCGCGCACCTGGCAGGGAACTGTCTGGCACCCACTGCGGAGGGAGCAGCAGAATGCTATCCCGCTGGTCTGGAACACCGTAGCTATAGGTACTGCTCATATTTTCACACCACCTCAGTGAAGCCCCGAATCTTGTACAAACAAACCTTCTCGCTCCATCGCAAACCTCTCTGCCCGAGCTTGCTTAGGGTCTCCGGGGGGCTCTCTCTGCTTGTTTCCATACATGTTTTTACTCTCCGTAAAACTCCCACGGCAAATCTGTCGGGACAAGGGGGGGAAATGATACGCTGTAAACATCATTTTGGAATCAGAGGGACTACTATTCTATCGCCCCTTTTGATGTGCGATTTGAAATAGATTGCTTCAATAAACTCAATTGGAAGCCGCAAACAGCACAAAACCTCATTGTTCCTAAGAGTTGGACTCCATCTAATCTTAGAAGGTCTTCAGAAGTCTCAGAGAAGAGGACACATTGTCATACATCACGTTTGATGCAACAAACTCGTGATGGCTTGTAATCAGATTTCCACTAGATTAGCGCGGCGGGAAAATGAAACGAAGCAGATCAAACAAGATGAAAAACACTTGTTTATAGTATTTCACACACACACACACACACACACACACACACACACACACACACACACACACACACACACACACACACACACACACACACACACACACACACACACACACACACACACACACACACACACACACACACACACACACACACACACACACACACACACACACACAATCCTCTTTTGCCATTGAAGGAAATAACTGGAAATGTTCTGTGGAACGGTGTTGTCCCACAGTAGATTCATCCATCTAGTGCAATGTGTGTCATCGGCGATTGGATGGAGATGTTTCATGATAAATGGTTTTATGTCAGTGGTTCAGGCCATAACCTTTGGTAAGGGCTTCCAGGCTCAATTTGTGAATGTACGGTGTTTGGTGTGTTGCAATAGTATGGGGGTGATATTAGTGATGGGGTAAAACATCGTTACAAGTACATATCAGGATAGTATTTTTGGTGATATATCGTTTCGTTTTGACAATATCGCAATATTATTTTTGCGCTAGTTGGCTGTACCTGCACAAAAACTCCAGTACTTTTCCTTCATAGTTTGTTCTCCATCTTCTTTTCAAGCAGCAGGGGCGGCAGGGTAGCCTAGTGGTTAGCGCGTTGGACTAGAAACGGGAGGGTTGCAAGTTCAAACCCACCAAGCTGACGAGGTACAAATCTGTCGTTCTGCCCCTGAACAGGCAGTTAACCCACTGTTCCTAGGCCGTCATTGAAAATAAGAATGTGTTCTTAACTGACTTGCCGAGTTAAATAAAAGTTCAAAACAGGGAAACAATCTGTTTTTAGCACTTTTATTTCCACGACTGATCGAAACTTGTTTTCTCATGGCTCTTTCTCTCTTGTCCCATATGGTGAGCAATATGTTTGGAACAATAAAAACACATTATCAAATTGCAACACGTATAGAATCATGAGAATCGCAATACATATCACATATCATATTGGCACCAAAACATTGTGATAACATCATATAGTGAGGCCACTGGCAATTGCCGGCCCTTGGTGATATTAGTGCAAGATAAATTGAATCTGAATTCAATTTCTGCTGGCCTTAATATCACTCCATAAAATTGTTCCACCAAAAAAATGTATTTAGGTCAATCAATACACAAAACCCCAGCTCATTTAACAACACAATGCATTTCGTTTCATGGCGAAACGTAGCTTTCCCTCCCAGTCGTCAGTCACTGTACGAGAATCACCTCAGCTTTGTAAGAATACCGAGTTCTATTGAGCTAAGCAGCCAAAGACACAGCCAGCAAAACACCACAAAACACAAAACTCATGCCACCTTCTATCTATGGGCACAAGCAAGAGATGGATTCTGAAAATGTCACCCTGTGACTTTTCCTGAGCTAATCTATTCTATTTCATGTATTTCTAAGGCTTGGCTCGGCACTGAAGACACAAACTGGATTAGTCCTTTATAACAGTGCCAAGATGAAAGGAGATAAACTACATACTGGTCCATGAATTACTTCATATTTTTATTTCCTTCAAGTCTCCGACGTTTGAAATGGGATTTAGTAGGGGTAAGCATTTATTAAGACTTTCCTGCTTGAAGAAATTCATCTTTTTGTCTTTCAAGTATGTTTTATTAAAAAAAAATTTTTACTGTTCAGTTAAGAGGTTGAACTATGGGATTTTCTGCGCTAACGATGTCAGTGAAAAGGCTGTCTCAGTTAAATCGTTGTAAAGAGCATTTCAGATCCAAGGTACTCCTAATCTGGACGTCAAACTGAAAAGACCAATACAATAATACTATGGTCGGGGACTTTAAACCAGACCATCCGAAAAGTGGCGGATCTTTTGATGCAAATGCAATGGCGAAGAGGACTACAGATCAACCCATCTGAATTCCACCCTTGTATGTCTGGTGTTCACACGCACACTCACACGCTCACGCATGCACACACGTGCACACACACACACACACTGACACGTCTGGTCTATCAGTATCTTCCCACTCTAGTATTGACTCTCTGGCCGACAGGCCTGTGCGTTGGGGTGTCTGGCCCACCGAGGGGCTCTGACCCTGGGCCTCAGCCCCGGACATCAAACGGCCCTCATGGAGGATGTTAATATTTGCTCAGGTGCATCTCTGGGGTCTCTGCTGCTCTGAGCATATAAATCCAGCAGGGGCCAAAGGGCTGTCTGGATGTGGCGTCTCTGTGAGAGAGATGAGGGGTTGATCCACACACACACGTATGTACTCACACACACACACCCCACACACACACACATGCACCCGACTACACAACCACACTCCTCTGTCCGTATGGCCAGGCTTTGAACCCCCCCCCCCCCCCACCCCTCTCCTTCTCTCCTTTCTTCTGGGTGACCTTGTGATCTATGACCTCCCTGCGCTCAGGGTGACACGGTCGGGACAGCTGGGGACAACAGGGCCCCTCCAATCTAAATCTCACCCCCTACCTCCATCCCTTCCATCTCATGGCCGTCTCTCCCTGCCTTTGAACTTCTGCTGTTACACTCCCCCGGGCCGCTAGCATGGGGAACCAGCCATTTCCAGACAGAGCCTCTCAATGGAAGCCAGAGAAGATGTTTGTTAATTCAATTGTCAAATCAAATCAAATGGTATTTGTCACATGCGCCGAACAGAACAGGTGTAGATTTACTGTGAAAAGCTTACTTACAAGCCCTTTCCCAACAATGCAGAGTTAAAAAGTATGAACAATGTGCTCAAAATAAAAAAAAGGAAAGTAACACAATAAAAGAACAATAACCAGACTCTACACAAGGAGTACCGGCATCGAGTCAATGTGCAGGGGTGTGAGGTAATTGAGGTAATATGTACATATTGGTGGGGCTAAAAGTGACTAAGCAATCAGGATAGATAATAAACAGAGTAGCAGCAGCCATATATTTGAAGAGTGTGAAAGTGTGTCTATGAGTGTGTGTATTTGTGCATGTGTGTGTGTGTGTCGTCAATATACGTGTGTGTGTGTGTTGTGTTGTAGTGTCGGGGTAGTATTTGTGTGTGTGTGTGTGTGTGTTGGAGTGTCAGTGTAGAATTTGTGAGTGTGTGAGTAGAGTCCAGTGTGTGTGCATTTTCCACCCTTGTTATTCTCTATCTACCTCACTAGGCTTTTATCTCTTCAATCAGTTCTACAATCCACACTGTCTCTACATGGCTTTCACTGATTCTGGTGGCGGCCTACAAAAGCCTAAAGCTTCATCCATTGTGTTATTTTTCCACTCCCCTTCAGTTTGCACACACAGACATTTACACTGTTTTTACATACGGGGGAAGCCAACAGCGGCATTACGGAGCCTGGGAGTAGTTTATTCTGTGTTCTGTAAATAAGATCTAACCCCCGGCCTCCTTGCTTCCAGCCAACGAAGATAGAGGATGTGGAATCACGAAATTCCATCCAACCATGTTGTGCAGAGCAATCAGCCTTAAAGGAAAAATTCACTCAAAAACAATATTTTGCTATTGTTTTTATTTGTCCACTGTTGATACAGTCCAATTATTTTGGTTACATTTCAGCAGTCAAGTTTATTTAAGATATTCTCACGGGCCATATCATGATGATGTGGCAAGTGACACTTTCCTTCTTGAAAGTCCAAAATCTTGAACACTTGACTGCTGACATGCAAAACATTTTGGAACTGTATCAATAGTAAACTAAAAAGATACCTGCATGTGCAGCGCCATTTAGGCTATCCCCATTTTAAAGTAGTCCATTTTCTTCTTTTTCATTGGCTGATTGCTCCCAATTTATAGAATTCACCACCTAGTTGACTACTTTAAACTGGTGGAAGCCCTCATTGGCGACATCCATGCTAAAATGGGTTAAATCCATGAGTACTCTATCCATCTCTATGAGGCACAACTCCGATAAACAGTGCCTTTGGAAAGTAATTCAAGCCACTTGACCTTTTCCACATTTTTTTATGTGACCTTGTGGCCTTATTCTAAAATGGATTAAATTGTCCCGCCCCCCCCCCAATCTACACACAATTACCCCATAATATCAAAGCAAAAACAGGTTGAACCTTCGCCCCAGTCTGAGGTCCTGAGCGCTCTGGAGCAGGTTTTCGTCAAGGATCTCTCTGTACTTTGCTCCGTTCATATTTCCCTCTATCCTGACTAGTCTCCCAGTCCCTGCCACTGAAAAACATCCCCACAGCATGATGCTGCCACCATCATGTTTCACCGTAGGAATGGTGCCAGGTTTCATCCAGACGTGACGCTTGGCATTCAGGCCATAGAGTTCAATCTTGGTTTAATCAGACCAGAGAATCTTGTTACTCATGGTCTGAGAGTCTTTTGGTGCCTTTTGGCAAACTCCAAGCAGGCTGCCATGTGCCTTTTACTGAGGAGTGGCTTCTGTCTCCCAGACGAGCTAAATTACTTCTATGCTTGCTTCGAGGCAAGCAACACTGAAACATGCATGAGAGCATCGGTTGTTCCAGATGACTGTGTGATCACGCTCTCTGCAGCCAATGTGAGTAAGACCTTTAAACAGGTCAACATTCACAAGGCCGCATCGCCAGATGGATTACCATGACATTTTCAACCTCTACCTGTCTGAGTCTGTAATACCAACATAGCAGACCCCCATAGACCACCATAATCCCGTGCCCAAGAACACTAAGGTAACCTGCCTAAATGACTACCGACCCGTAGTAGCACTCACGTCTTTCGCCATGAAGTGCTTTGAAAGGCTGGTCATGGCTCACATCAACACCATTATCCCAGAAACCCTAGACCCACTCCAATTTGCATTCCGCCCCAACAGATCCACAGATGATGCAATATCTATTGTACTCCACACTGCCCTTTCACACCTGGACAAAAGGAACACCTATGTGAGAAGGTTATTCATTAACTACAGCTCAGCATTCAACACATAGTGCCCTCAAACTCATTAGTAAGCTAAGGACCCCGGGACAAATCACATCCCTCTGCAACTGGATCCAGGACTTCCTAACGGGCCGCCCCCAGGTGGTAAAAGTAGGTAACAACACATCCGCCACGCTGATCCTCAATACGGGGGCCCCTCAGGGCTGCGTGCTCTGTCCCCTCCTGTACTCCCTGTTTACTCATGACTCCACGGCCAGGCACGACTCCAACACCATCATTAAGTTTTCAGAGGATACAACAGTGGTAGGCCTGATCACCGACAACAACGAGACAGCCTATAGGGAAGAGGTCAGAGACATGACCGTGTGGTGCAAGGACAACAACCTTTCCCTCAACGTGATTAAGACAAAGGAGATGATCGTGGACTACAGGAAAAGGAGGACCGAGCACTTCCCCATTCTCATCAATGGGGCTGTAGTGGAGCAGGTTAAGAGCTTCAAGTTCCTTGGCGTTCACATCACCAACAAACTAACCTGGTCCAAGACAGTCATGAAGAGGGCATGACAAAACCCATTCCCAATCAGGAGACTGAAAAGATTTGGCATGGGTCCTCAGATCCTCAAAAGGTTCTACAGCTGCACCATCAAGAGCATCCTGATGGGTTGCATCACTGCCTGGTATGGCAACTGCTCGGCCTCCTCCGCATGGCACTACAGAGGGTAGTGCGTACAGCCCAGTACATCACTGGGGCCAAGCTTCCTGCCATCCAGGTCCTCTATACCAGGCCGTGTCAGAGGAAGGCCCTAAAAATTGTCAAAGACTCCAACCACCCTAGTCATATACTGTTCTCTCTGCTAACGCACGACAAGCGGTACCGGAGCACCAAGTCTAGGTCCAAGAGGCTTCTAAACAGCTTCTACCACCAAGCCACAAGACTTCTGAAAATCTAATCAAATCGCTACCCCAGACTATTTGCATTCCCCCTCCCCCTCTTTTACGCTGCTGCTACTCTCTGTTATTATCTACGTGTAGTCACTTTAATAACTGTACCTGCATGTACATATTACCTTAATTACCTCAACTAACCGGTGCCCCCGCATATTGACTCTGTACCGGTACCCCCTGTATTCAGCCTCGCTGTTGTTATTTTACTGCTGCTCTTTAATTATTTAATTGATTTCTTACCAGTTTTAGGTATTTTTCTTAAAACTGCGTTGTTGGTTAAGGGCTTGTATGTAAGCATTTCACTGTAAGGTTGTATTTGGTGCATGTGACAAATCAAATTGGATTTGTCCTTCTGGAAGGTTCTCCCATCTCCACAGAGGAACTCTAGAGCTCTGTCAGAGTGTCCATTGGGTTCTTGGTCACCTCCCTGGCCAAGGCCCTTCTCCCCTGATTGCAAAGTTTGGCAGGGTGGCCAGCTTGAGGAAGAGTCTTGGTGGTTCCAAACTTCAATGCTGCAGAAATGTTTCGGTACCCTTCCCCAGATCTGTGCCTCGACACAATGCTGTCTGGAACCTCTACGTACAATTCCTTCGACCTCATTGTTTGTTTTTGTTGTGACATGCACTGTCAACTGTGGGACCTTTTATAGACAGTTGTGTGCCTTTCCAAATCATGTCCAATCAATTGAATTTAGTACAAGAGGACTAATCAAGTTATAGAAACATCTCATTGGTGATCAATGGAAACAGGATGCACCTGAGCTTTGGTGGCGCACCTGCCTGGTTGAAATATAATTTTCATGTGTATGCTGGCGGGGAGCTGTCCTCAGATAATTGCATGGTTTGCTTTCGCCGTAAAGCCTTTTTGAAATCTGACACAGTGGCTGGATTAACAAGAAGTTAAGCTTTATTTTAACAGTGTTAAATATTTGAATTTGGTATTTTTGAATTTTGCGAAAGCAATTTCACTGGATGTTAAATCATGAATACTAATGTGACAGGGTAATGGAAGATTGTTGTGTGCAACAGGGAGTGGTAATTGAATGCAATTGTTAAAACATTTCTAGCCTGTCTATCTATTGGTGAAGTGTTTTGCTCGACCCGTTCAGTTTTCCACCACAAAATACCAGAAAATAGCCAAAAAGAGTGGGACCTGTTCACCTGCTTTTACACTGCACTCTTAGAAAAAAAGGTGCTATCTAGAACGTCTGTCCCCATAGGAGAACCCTTTGAAAAACCCTTTTTGGTTCCAGGTAGAATCCCTTTGGTTCCAGGTTGAACCCTTTTGCATTCAATGAAGAACCCTTTCCACAGATGATTCTACATGGAACCCAAAAGGGTTCTCCTATGGGGACAGCGAAATAACCTTTTCGGAACCCTTTAATCCAAAGTGTATGTTTTGACTATTCAATGTTTCTTTAAAAAAACATATATTTTAAAGGGTTTTTCCCCTTATTAAAACATGAGTACAGTTCACGTAACAGGTTTGACCTTAAAATGAGGGACAGACGTAAATGAATCACTAATCACATTATTAAATAACAATCTTCAGAACTGACCTTGTCAAAGCAACAAAATAACTAGGGCTTTACAATGATGGGATAAAGTCTTCCTAGAAGTGACACAGGGTTGACGGAGGAACAATTTTGGCACTTTAGCAAGACTTGATTCATATTAAAAATCTGATTTATTGAATTCTCTATCTGGTCTAAATTAAAGGGGACTTCATGTAATATAACATGCTTTTTAAAATGTTAAATTGGTGCACAATTTCTACCTCAATCCCAGTATGGCTGGACTAAAATGCCACCAACTGAGAATCCATGTACGTGGTGAAAGTATTTGTCTTGCTACTTCAGTTTGTCTACTAGTCAATGTGGAAAGAGACTTTTCCATCCAAAGTGACTTTGTCCATCCTTGCATCCTTAGCAGAAAGTGTCAAAAAGGAACATTTTATTCTTTGACAGTATTTGCTTCATTATCTGTCGATAATGTTGTGATCACAATCTAAAACTAATGTTGATTTTTTTTATATTTTTATTTATTTAACCAGGCAAGTCAGTTAAGAACACATTCTTATTTTCATTGACGGCCTGGGAACAGTGGGTTAACTGCCTGTTCAGGGGCAGAACAACAGATTTGTACCTTGTCAGCTCGTGGGTTTGAACACACAACCTTCTGGTTACTAGTCCAACACTCTAACCACTAGGCTACCCTGCCGCTCAATGCCAGGACTTATTTTGCCTCCAGGAAGTTGATTTTATCTTTATCTCTTTCAGTCTGTAAAACTATCAGGATATTTTCAACACTAAACTTTCAGGGCCCGTTTCCCAGACAACTGATTCAGTCCTGGACTAAAAAGCAGTGTACACAGAGTTTCTTCATGCGTTTTAGTCCAAGACTAGGCTCAGCAACTATGTTGTAGTAATAAGTTCATCAGCGATAATGTAGAGAATAGACAGAATAATCTATGGTATAATTAGCTGAATTACCATCTTCCTCCTTGGATCATGCTCTTGCGTTGCATTAACTTGAATGGGATAAATGAGTGAAGTTATCCGTTCATTCTAAGCGACATTCAAGATTTCACTGCAATATAAACACCTGTTTGATTTCATGAGTTTCCTGCACATGTAATAACCCATGTGATCATAACAGGAGAGCATCGAAATGGAAATGGTACAAACGGGCGTCATGGCATTTAAGTCCAAGGTCTCCATCATAATAGTCCTGTATGCTTGATATATTTCATTTCCCGACTGTGACTCAAACATTCAACAACATTTAACAGTCCTAAAGGGTCAGAAATCTTCTTCCGTTTTTTGTTGCTAGTTGCTCTTCCTCCTACTGCTTTCATCACAGATGATTGCCGAGGCACAAACAGATTAAATCCAAATTGATATTGGTCGTGTCCTCAAATTGCATAAAAGACAAAAACACGAGTAACTGGACAACCTTATGCAAACACAGTAGAGTCAGAGTTTGCATTATCTGGATGACACCAGTGTAGCTACACGTCACGACAAATCAAAACTGGAAATTCAAACAAGTGTCCTGCAACTGAAAATGGGACTAAATTAGCATTTGACTGTCGTCATGGATGCAGATGGTACTAGATGGAGCACGGAGGTGGAATGCCTTTTGCTGGCGTGTCTGAAATAATTACAGGACACTCAGTGCTGACCTTTCAGAGCTTTCTGAGAGATCTATCGCCACGGGGAGATGCACAGTTTGAGTCGGCTAAATTAGACAAACTCCCAAAAGGCAATTACCAAAGTAAGGCAGCCATCTGTTAAAGCAATATTGAGGCAATTAGCAGGAAGTACAGGAACCAGATAAGCGCGATATGGAGAATTCATACTAATTTATATTTGAAGGCGATGTAAAAGCCGATGGAGAAAGTGACAAATATATGAAATACAGTTGAAGTCTGAAGTTTACATACACCTTAGCCAAATACATTTAAACTCAGGTTTTCACAATTCTTGACATTTAAACACAGTCGAAATTCACTGTCTTAGGTCAGTTAGGATCACCACTTTATTTTAAGAATGTGAAATGCCAGAATAAACTAGAGAGAATGATGTATTTCAGCTTTTATTTCTTTCATCACATTCCCAGTGGGTCAGAAGTTTACATACACTCAATTAGTATTTGGTAGCATTGCCTTTAAATTGTTTAACTTGGGTCAAATTTTTCGGGTAGCCTTCCACAAGCTTCCCACAATAAGTTGGGTGAATTTTGGTCCATTCCTCCTGACAGAGCTGGTGTAACTGAGTCAGGTTTGTAGGCCTCCTTACTCGCACACACTTTTTCAGTTCTGCCCACAAATTTTCTATGGGATTGAGGTCCGGGCTTTGTGATGGACACTCCAATACCTTGACTTTGTTGTCCTTAAGCCGTTTTGCCACAACTTTGGAAGTATGCTTGTAGTCATTGTCCATTTGGAAGACCCATTTGAGACTAAGCTTTAAATTCCTGACTGATGTCTTGAGATGTTGCTTCAATATATCCACATAATTTTCCATCCTCATGATGCCATCTGTTTTGTGAAGTGCACCAGTCCCTCCTGCAGCAAAGCACCCCCACAACATGATGCTGCCCCCCGTGCTTCACGGTTGGGATGGTGTTCTTCGGCTTGCAAGCCTCCCCCTTTTTCCTCCAAGCATAACGATGGTCATTATGGCCAAAAGGTTCTATTTTGGTTTCATCAGACCAGAGGATATTTCTCCAAAAAGTACGATCTTTGTCCCCATGTGAAGTTGCAAACCCTAGTCCGGCTTTTTTATGGCAGTTTTGGAGCAGTGGCTTCTTCCTTGCTGAGTGGCCTTTCAGGTAATTTCGATATAGGACACATTTTACTGTTGATATAGATACTTTTGTATCTGTTTCCTACAGCATCTTCACAAGGTCCTTTGCTGTTGTTCTGGGATTGATTTGCACTTTTAATTATTTTGCACAGTGAATTATAAGTGAAATAATCTGTCTGTAAACAATTGTTGCACAAATTACTTAGCTGTCCTAACCGACTTGCCAAAACTATAGTTTGTTAACAAGAAATTTGTGGAGTGTTTGAAAAACGAGTTTCAGTGACTCCAACCTAAGTGTATGTAAACTTCCGACTTCAACTGCATATTGTGATATTTTAATACTTTTCTGACCGATACTGTATATTTCTAAACAAACTGCTGAATGGATTAAAATGTTTTTTTAAAATTCTGCTGGAGATGGGTTTCCATGCAAACACTACATGCTACAATTAAAGTTAACCTCATTTACTGTAATTGTGACACATATAACTACTGTAGTAGTCCTTAGGCTATTAACTAAGGTCCATTGTTCCACTTCATTAATAACTTTTGACGAAAAGTGAGACTTTGAATTGGCACAGAGGACATCCTACAAGGGTCAAAGGTCAAGCTAATTGAGATCATATGCAATTAATCAGAGAAAGAGAAATGTACTTTATAGTGCCTCAGACAATCCGATCACTCAATGACCTTGGTTCAGCATGTGTCGTTCTTTGAAGACCCTTCTCATATGATTGAGCCTTTTTTCCCACCAGTATAAAAAGGGGGATGCTCATTGGCTTATAAGTTGCTGACTGTCTCATGATCGGTTCCACGCAACGGCCAGGTCAAGATTGGTCCCACCAGTGCCTGAGCTGTGTCATGTGTTTTTGAATTTCCACTGATAGTAACCTGCACTCGTTCTTTCTCATAGCTGTGAATAACTTGGCATATAGATATACATGATTTATTTAATCCCTTTAGTGCTATTTGGATGACATGTGATTATTGCATTTACAGCCAAATTCTTCTAGAGACTTCTACTATACCCAGCTAGCGCATTTGTTTCCTTGGAAGTTGTTGGAACGTACGTTTTCACTGTTAGTCTACACCTGTTGTTTTCAAAGCATGTGACAAATAAAATGTGATTTTATTTGAAGTTGTGGGAACGTAGGTTTTTGGTTTCCCATTGGTTCTGGGAATGAAGCCGTACGTTTCCTGACCGGTAAAACATAACATTCTTTTATGTTCTGAGAACGGAAGGGAACATTTAGCCTGTTCTGGGAACATATATTAGTTAGGCTACAGGGAGGTTCTGAGTACATTTTACTATGGTTCCCTGAAAGTTTTCCTGGGAGGTTTTTACTAACATTCTGAGAATAGAAATTATACTGTAGATTATTTTAAAGTTTTTAATTACTTTGTTAAACTTTCACTGAATGTTTCAATAATAATAACACTGCTAGCTTAGTTTGGGTTACCTGGGTTACTCCAAGCACAGACAGGACACATGGAAAACCATTTGCATAGGCATTAATCCTACAAACACATATTTTGTTGTGGCACGGCATCAGTGCGATTCAAACCTATGGTCTTCTGTTCTCTATCTATGGAATAATTCCATTGGTGCCAAGAGGATGGAGCTAGCATGCCATGTTTTCTTTACTTATACAAAGCTGTTATTTTTTTGTATATTCAAACAGACCCCATTTCAAAGTAAACAAGCACTCCTTAAGTTATTAAGACCAGGTGTGGCCAATTAGTAGCACACCTGAACACACTTAACAAGATAGAGGATCCCAAGAGTTTTGTGGACTGAGAACGGAATGTACGTTTTTAAATAACATTCTTAGAACGTTCTTTGAACGTTACTACTGTTTGCTTGTGGTTTTTATGGGAAGATTTTATGGAACGTTCTGAGAACATGACCTGTTCTCAGAACAATTTGAGAACATTACTATAAATAGAGCTATGACGAAACCTGCCACAAACAATATGCTGTGCTGAAATTGCCACCTGAGAAACACATGGTTCACTGAACATTATGTGCTAGCTGGGTATCCTGCACCATTCCCAGAACGTTGTGGGAAGGTTGTATGCAAAATAACCACGCTCTCACCAATCTTTAAGAAACATATGGTTCTGAGAACATTTCATGCTAGTTGGGCAGTGGCTGATTCACAACAGGGCCAAACTGAGCCAGGCAAAGCCAAACTGTACTAAGCTGGCCTGGTTACGTATCCATAGTTACTGGAACTGTGCTGGAAAGGAAATGCGGAAAGAAAATATCCGAGCCGGGTCGGGTCGGCCCGAACTGTACTGTAAATCAGGCATATGAGTCCTTCCAAGTGAGATAACGAAGAAGCGGCATTGATATGACATGAGGCCAAGTTCGAACAAAGGAGGTTAGACAAGAGCAGAAGAAAAGGATGAGCTAAACAGCCCATCAGATCCTGTCAGAGACCTTCCTGACACGCCTCAAACGCCGCCTTAAATATTCCCCACTTCCTTTTCCTCATCCTCCGCTTGCATTTTATTACAGTTTTCAATGGTAATAAACACATTAGTAGATAAAAGGCTAACTCCCTGGGGCTCTTGAACGAAGCTTCACAATTTACATGCTGTTTGTACTCCAAAATCAATTAAAAAATATGCAGCTGCCGTCGATGTATAATTCATAAGCCCATCGTCTTAAGGCTCGTGGCAGGCAGACGTGTGTACATGTCAGTCGGAGAAATACATTTGTGAGGAAAGAGAATGTCGCCCGAGCACGTAAGAGCCGTTGTTCTTTCATGATGCAGCCGGAGGCGGGTCTCAAGACTCACGGTGAATGCGTCTGCCTTTCCTTCCTTTCTCCTCTTCTTTTGACAAGTCCAAGAGACTGGTGACCTGACCCCTTGCACTCGTCTGTGTCCATTTCTCCAGTTCCGTCCATCAAACAAATGTCTGTCCATCCTCTTTTGAACTCAAAGGAGCCAATGTGTTCTAGATCACGACATTGATTATTCATGAGCCAACCTTTGATTATCGATTATCTTTCTTCTGAATTTGACCATTTTCTGTTTACCTGTAGCCAGGTATTTGCGATGGAACCCTGGGCTCAGTGAAAGGAGAATTTTGATCCTTTTGATATTTAGCCGGGCTCTCCTCTCCTTGTGCTTTGCTCTGCCTCTCTCAGAGCATCCACAAGCAGCAGACCTACAGAGATGCAATTGAAGTGAGGGAGTCTAGTCGATCTGAAGCTCCAACACAAACACATGTGGGTGCCTCGCTTGTAACATCTTCAAATGCCCTTTTAAGAAAGTTTCTCGTCAACCACATCAGTGGAGGCGAAAAACTTATGAAACAACCTGCCAAGCAACACACATACACACACCTACATACACACACCCACACACACTCACACGCACACAAACACACACACTCCAGGTTTTTCAGATTCCTTCAATTGGAGAAGCATGTCTTAACCCCCCCCCCCGCCTCTTTCGCTCTCTTTATTGGATATCTTATTAAAAACAGCAATCTGCGAGACGTCTGGTTTTGACATCTGTTCTGGGTTGTGATGGGCGAACTTAATGGGGGATCAATAGTGGGAAGATGACTCACTCTCAGGTGGAAAGGTGAGGAGTACAGTTTAGCAGATGTTCCATGTGAAGGAGAGGTGTGTGTGTGTGTGTGTGTGTGTGTGTGTGTGTGTGTGTGTGTGTGTGTGTGTGTGTGTGTGTGTGTGTGTGTGTGTGTGTGTGTGTGTGTGTGTGTGTGTGTGTGTGTGTGTGTGTGTGTGTGTGTGTGTGTGTGTGTGTGTGTGTGTGTGTGTGTGTGTGTGTGTAGAGGCTTGGTAATCCCTGTGGGAACCCTCTCACAGACTTCCACCGGATGGAAAAGGCTTGCGATGCGTTTGTAGTTTTCTTAAAGTCGGGAATATGAGCATCTGATACAGTAGGTAACAGCTTTCATGCAGAACAAAACACCAGAGTTTGAGCCTCAATGAGTCGGCCGTAAGAGACTGTCCTTCTGATGTCTCTTTGACTTGTCTGATGGTGAGGGTTTAGTTTTCCCCATCTGTTCTTTTACCCATTAAAGTATGGATATGATTCTGCTCTGGATAGAAGTTGCTTGTAATGGGCACAAATCCACCCCAAAATATCCTTGCATCATCTGCGATCCTCCCCAAGTCGTGAACTTTGAGTTTGAGTAGGATCCACTTACCCTGAACCAATCCTACCTTAAACATAAGAGGGTGAATAAACAAGCAATTTCAACCTGCTCCTAAAATTATAGCGCTCATTTACTTGCCTTGACATTCAACCACCTTTAGAGGGCAACTTCAATGATAACAAGTGTACTGAAACACAACAGCACAGTTAGTTATTACTAAGCCTATACAAACCAACGCAGTGAGAGAAGGAAGAGTGGTGGATTGTCACAACAGGGTTGTGTTCATTAGGCAAACGGGAGAAAACAGATAGACATGGGGCTACTACTTGGGCATGACCTATAAGAAATGCTCATTTTTGTTGTGTGCCCTAATAAACGTGACCCAGTTACCTATGATCCTCCCAAATCTCTTTTATACCAGTGGTTGGGGTAAGTAATTAATGGAGGCGTGGGATTGGATGGGGAGGTGGGCGAGGAAGGGATTGAACAGTATTCCATCCTCATCCCACAATTTGAAGATCTGCTTTTTGTTTTAGTCACATCAACTGTTCTATCCTCCTCCACTCCACCTCTCCCCTACCGGTGCATCGCTCAGAGTAGTCAAGGGGTTTTTAATGTGCCATGTTTAAAGCACATCCACTGCACAGAGAACACGTTTTCTTGCACACACACACACACATACACGGTATATTAGAAAGGTGGGGAAAGGTTTGAGAAGGAAATATGTGACCCTTGACACTTCAGAGGGATTTATTATTGAGAGGAGACCGTGAAGGAGGTCGACCATCTTTGAAGACCTAGGCGAAAAAGAAGCTTGTCTCATCATGAGCAATGAGCACCCATGCTCTCCTTCATAGGGGCTGAGGGTTCTTGTAACGTGTGCGCTGGGAGTCGGGAAGCAAGTTCAGGGAGTGAGTGTTTTAAGAAGTAAACGTGACATAATACAAAACAAGAAAGCACGAACAACGCACAGACAATGACACAGAAAAAGGAACAATGACGACTGGGGAAGAAACCAAAGGGAGTGACATAATATAGGGAAGGTAATCAAGGAGGTGATGGAGTCCAGGTGAGTGTCACTATGCGCAGATTCGTGTAACGCTGATGACAGGTCTGCGCCCCAACGAGCAGCCTGGTGACCTAGAGGCCGGAGAGGGAGCACACGTGACAGTTCTTTAGAGTACTCCTCTTAGCATGGTATGTGTTGTAAATGAGAATTTGTTCTTAACTGGCTTGCCTAGTTAAATAAAGGTTCCATTAAATCAAATGAAATAAGTGCGTCCCAAATTAGAGCCTATTCTATTCATAGTGCGCTACTTTTGACCAGGGCCAATGAGCCCCCATATGGCTCTAGTGGGCAGAAGTAGTGCACTAATTAAGCAATAGGGTACTATTTGGGACTCAACCCCAGTCCTTCGGGAGTAAAAGAAGGCCTGTAGTGTGATGTGAAGCAGCGTGTTCGTTTTTCATCCTCAACCGTAACAGTGGAGCTGACAAATCTTTTTCCCCGCTATCAGTCCTCCTCCCCTTGAAAAGAACATACAGAGAGACAGCCTGGGAACTGTTCATGCTAACAACCAGAGAATCCGAGCAGAGCGAGCGACATCAAAGGGCTAACCAATTTGCACACCAGCTTACACACACCCACACATGTATACACTAACACTGTCATACATTTCTGTGAGGCATTCTCAGAAGTTCATCACAGTGCATGGGACTGTTGCCTCCGTTTGACAGGACGTGGGTTGTGTTCATTAGGCACCAAATGGACCAAACGGACTGAAACAGGGAGGGTCTACCTGGACTTATGCAATAACAAATGCTCGTTTTCCATTGCAAAGCTTTTTAAAACGTTGCATGCCCTAATGAACACGACCCTGACTTGACTGCATGGGAAGTAACGTAAGGGTTCACAAACCCCAACCAAATCATTGCTAAAAAGTGTTGGGAAATCTTTCCCTACTACTAGCAACCCGGGCTTTCCCAGTCACTCTCTATTAGTGGTCATTTCAGATCAGGGAATAAAAAACAGCAGGAATCAGACGTTTTGAAGGATTAGTGGCCATCTCCTCTAGTCTCTGATCCCTTCACTTCAGTGGTACGAGCAGGAAACCTCCCTCCGCAGTCATCCAGTACACTTAATCTACCTCCGCAATATTACACCCCAGGTCACTGCCAAGACAAATGCAGTTAGCGCAATGGGGGGTAGGAATTTTCTCAATGGTGTCTGTTACCACGTATGTGTGAGAGGGAGAGAGAGAGAGAGAGAGAGAGAGAGAGAGAGAGAGTGAGAGAGTGAAAGAGAGAGAGAGAGAGAGTGAGAGAGTGAAAGAGAGAGAGAGAGTGAGTGAGAGAGAGGGAGAGAGAGAGATCTCACACGAGGAGTGTGGAATGAGTGGTAACGAGCGAGGGAGGAAAAGGAGGAAAGGACAGATTAACGTGAGAACAGAAGAGGAGGGGACGTGTAGGAGGGGGGGGGGTGGAGGGAGGGATGATGGATCCAAGATGTGTGAAGATTGAAAGAGTCCTGAACCGCGATGAAAGGGTTTGGGAGTCGTATCGAGTTATTCCACAAAGTCCTAGAGGAATATGGTAATAACAATAACAGGGGATGAGAGGGCAAAGGTCAATGGTGACTTCATCATCACAGAACAGACCAAAGAGCTGTTTCACCTCACAGCAAAGGTTGAAACCGCCCTTTAGCACTGGTCTAGGGACAGTTTTATATCTATAGTTAACAATGGCCAAAATGGCCAAAATTCAAGGGCAATGAGACGAAAGACAAGCATTTCAGCACAATTCAGTTGAACATGAATTGAAATCAACTACACTGTGAAATTTTGGTCAGAAGTGGTCTCACTACATGTTGGAACGATTACATGACGTCATTGTGGTACAATTTCCCACCATGTATGTGCACATGTGAGAGGAAATGATGTCACAGCCTCCAGATGGCACTGATAGACCATGGTGGGAGATACCATCGTTCTCCTAATGGAGGGGGAAGTGGTGGGGGGGATAGTCCCTTAAGTCTAGGGAGAAACTCATAAATTGGCTAATGAGGAATGGGTAGATCAGACACTCCATTTCCGTGACCTACACACATACAAACACCCACCCACGCACGCACGCGCACACACACACACACACACACACACACACACACACACACACACACACACACACACACACACACACACACACACACACACACACACACACACACACACACACACACACACACACACACACACACACACACACCTTCTCAAAAAAACAAACAAGTAATCGTAATCGAGATGAACTGTGACTCACAAAGCCTGGATCAAGTCCAAATAGACCCCTGGATATAGGAATTTTAATTAATCAAACATCTTTTTGATGTTAATTCAGCATGAGGTAACTTGTAATTAGCCTTTGAAGCTAACAGTTTTTTTGGGGGGGTGGGGCTGTGAAAACATTGCAATGAATTGCAGCAAGACCTAACAAGCGCATACACTTTTGGGGCCGGCAGTGTGAAAGTACGTAGAACCTACTGCGTACCGCAAACTACACACCCTGTAGACCATGCAAAGCACAGAGATGTGAGTGTTATTCAGTGCCTATTCATTGTAGTTTTTGTCCTAATCAGAAATGTAGACATGGTAAAACATTTTGTAGACAGACCACGTTGCCAAGATGTGACCCTTTCTGTATGTGTCGCTTCAATCTTACTTACAGTGTCTTCTCTGCCATAATGATTCGCCTGTAATAAGCTTTATTAGATATGCAGTACACTGAGTAAGTGATAAGCAATGCTAGTATACCAGTGACCAAGTGGATATTTCATTATTTGTGCTTTTAATTGTGTTCTTTAATCAGCTGTTTTCTTTGTGATAAAATGGAGTTTTATTGCATATTTCTGGTGGTTTTGACCCACAGATTAGCAGATGGATTGAGTGAAGTACATCAAAAAAATCAAGAGAAAACTGCAAGACTCAATAGAAGACAAAACAAGGAACAAACCAAAAAGACAGGCTTTTGAAAAATTAACTATTTTTCATAAAATTGTACAGTTATCTTAGCTAGCTGAATTGCTAGCAGAATTGTTTACTTGTTGCTAAGCAGTTGCTAGGGACTCTCCTGGAAGAAGCTAGCTAGCTTACAAAGAATAACAACAAAAAATATCTAGTTAACAGAAGAAAGGAAGACAAAATAAGGACAAAAGAAGGACAGAAGAAAAAGGAAAAGAAAGAGGACAACATAGTGAAACAGTCAGCACTTCTATTGCAACTTGTATTTCGTCGTCCTAACGTAGTCTACACTGCTATCTGCCCAGCAGCTAGCCAGCTAGCATACGTCCACCGTCTACCGAATAGCAGCACTGTAAAAACTATTACACTCAACTGAACGACTTGATTAGTGTAGTGTTAGCTAGCTACATAGTTGTCTTTGCTGTCTTCGTATCCAAGATAATTGTGTAGTTTAGAGCGTGTAGTCTTAGAGTGATTATCTTAATTTACTGAGGTTAGCTAGCCAGCTATTTGTCGTCCTTAACGTAGGAGACACTGCTAGCTAGCCAACAGCTAGCCAACGTCTACTGAATAGAACTTCCGCACTCAACAACCCGGTCGCATTCCGCTTCGCTCCACAGGTAGTATCACATTTTTCATTTCATTTCATTACAGCACAACGGTTTGATTTGTTTGATCGTAGCTAGCTACATAGCTAGCTACATAGCCGTCTGTGTATCAAAGATAATTGTTGTCGTTCTTTTAACGCAACGTAACGTAATCAACACTGCTAGCTAGCCAGCTAGCCCCCGAATAGCAGCACTGTAGAAACTATTACACTCAACGGAACAACTTGATTAGTGTAGTGTCAACAACGCAGCCACTGCCAGCTAGCCTACAAAGTCAACAACACAGCCACTGCTAGCCTACTTCAGCAGTACTGTATCATTTTAATCATTTTAGTCAATAAGATTCTTGCTACGTAAGCTTAACTTTCTGAACATTTGAGACGTGTAGTCCACTTGTCATTCCAATCTCCTTGCATTAGCGTAGCCTCTTCTGTAGCCTGTCAACTATGTGTCTGTCTATCCCTGTTCTCTCCTCTCTGCACAGACCATACAAACGCTCCACACCGCGTGGCCGCTGCCACCCTAATCTGGTGATCCCAGCGCGCACGACCCACGTGGAGTTCCAGGTCTCCGGTAGCCTCTGGAACTGCCGATCTGCAGCCAACAAGGCAGAGTTCATCTCAGCCTATGCCTCCCTCCAGTCCCTCGACTTCTTGGCACTGACAGAAACATGGATCACCACAGATAACACTGCTACTCCTACTGCTCTCTCTTCGTCCGCCCACGTGTTCTCGCACACCCCGAGAGCTTCTGGTCAGCGGGGTGGTGGCATCGGGATCCTTATCTCTCCCAAGTGGTCATTCTCTCTTTCTCCCCTTACCCATCTGTCTATCGCCTCCTTTGAATTTCATGCTGTCACAGTTACCAGCCCTTTCAAGCTTAACATCCTTATCATTTATCGCCCTCCAGGTCCCCTCGGAGAGTTCATCAATGAGCTTGATGCCTTGATAAGCTCCTTTCCTGAGGATGGCTCACCTCTCACAGTTCTGGGCGACTTTAACCTCCCCACGTCTACCTTTGACTCATTCCTCTCTGCCTCCTTCTTTCCACTCCTCTCCTCTTTTGACCTCACCCTCTCACCTTCCCCCCTACTCACAAGGCAGGCAATACGCTCGACCTCATCTTTACTAGATGCTGTTTTTCCACTAACCTCATTGCAACTCCCCTCCAAGTCTCCGACCACTACCTTGTATCCTTTTCCCTCTCGCTCTCATCCAACACTTCCCACACTGCCCCTACTCGGATGGTATCGCGCCGTCCCAACCTTCGCTCTCTCTCCCCGCTACTCTCTCCTCTTCCATCCTATCATCTCTTCCCTCTGCTCAAACCTTCTCCAACCTATCTCCTGATTCTGCCTCCTCAACCCTCCTCTCTTCCCTTTCTGCATCCTTTGACTCTCTATGTCCCCTATCTTCCAGGCCGGCTCGGTCCTCCCCTCCCGCTCCGTGGCTTGACGACTCATTGCGAGCTCACAGAACAGGGCTCCGGGCAGCCGAGCGGAAATGGAGGAAAACTCGCCTCCCTGCGGACCTGGCATCCTTTCACTCCCTCCTCTCTACATTTTCCTCCTCTGTCTCTGCTGCTAAAGCCACTTTCTACCACTCTAAATTCCAAGCATCTGCCTCTAACCCTAGGAAGCTCTTTGCCACCTTCTCCTCCCTCCTGAATCCTCCTCCCCCTCCCCCCCTCCTCCCTCTCTGCAGATGACTTCGTCAACCATTTTGAAAAGAAGTTCGACGACATCCGATCCTCGTTTGCTAAGTCAAACGACACCGCTGGTTCTGCTCACAGTGCCCTACCCTGTGCTCTGACCTCTTTCTCCCCTCTCTCTCCAGATGAAATCTCGCGTCTTGTGACGGCCGGCCGCCCAACAACCTGCCCGCTTGACCCTATCCCCTCCTCTCTTCTCCAGACCATTTCCGGAGACCTTCTCCCTTACCTCACCTCGCTCATCAACTTATCCCTGACCGCTGGCTACGTCCCTTCCGTCTTCAAGAGAGCGAGAGTTGCACCCCTTCTGAAAAAACCTACACTCGATCCCTCCGATGTCAACAACTACAGACCAGTATCCCTTCTTTCTTTTCTCTCCAAAACTCTTGAACGTGCCGTCCTTGGTCAGCTCTCCCGCTATCTCTCTCAGAATGACCTTCTTGATCCAAATCAGTCAGGTTTCAAGACTAGTCATTCAACTGAGACTGCTCTTCTCTGTATCACGGAGGCGCTCCGCACCGCTAAAGCTAACTCTCTCTCCTCTGCTCTCATCCTTCTAGACCTATCGGCTGCCTTCGATACTGTGAACCATCAGATACTCCTCTCCACCCTCTCCGAGTTGGGCATCTCCGGCGTGGCCCACGCTTGGATTGCGTCCTACCTGACAGGTCGCTCCTACCAGGTGGCGTGGCGCGAATCTGTCTCCTCACCATGCGCTCTCACCACTGGTGTCCCCAGGGCTCTGTTCTAGGCCCTCTCCTATTCTCGCTATACACCAAGTCACTTGGCTCTGTCATAACCTCACATGGTCTCTCCTATCATTGCTATGCAGACGACACACAATTAATCTTCTCCTTTCCCCCTTCTGATGACCAGGTGGCGAATCGCATCTCTGCATGTCTGGCAGGCATATCAGTGTGGATGACGGATCACCACCTCAAGCTGAACTTCGGCAAGACGGAGCTGCTCTTCCTCCCGGGGAAGGACTGCCCGTTCCATGATCTCGCCATCACGGTTGACAACTCCATTGTGTCCTCCTCCCAGAGCGCTAAGAACCTTGGCGTGTTCCTGGACAACACCCTGTCGTTCTCAACTAACATCAAGGCGGTGGCCCGTTCCTGTAGGTTCATGCTCTACAACATCCGCAGAGTACGACCCTGCCTCACACAGGAAGCGGCACAGGTCCTAATCCAGGCACTTGTCATCTCCCGTCTGGATTACTGCAACTCGCTGTTGGCTGGGCTCCCTGCCTGTGCCATTAAACCCCTACAACTCATCCAGAACGCCGCAGCCCGTCTGGTGTTCAACCTTCCCAAGTTCTCTCACGTCACCCCGCTCCTCCGCTCTCTCCACTGGCTTCCAGTTGAAGCTCGCATCCGCTACAAGACCATGGTGCTTGCCTACGGAGCTGTGAGGGGAACGGCACCTCAGTACCTCCAGGCTCTGATCAGGCCCTACACCCAAATAAGGGCACTGCGTTCATCCACCTCTGGCCTGCTCGCCTCCCTACCACTGAGGAAGTACAGTTCCCGCTCAGCCCAGTCAAAACTGTTCGCTGCTCTGGCTCCCCAATGGTGGAACAAACTCCCTCACGACGCCAGGACAGCGGAGTCAATCACCACCTTCCGGAGACACCTGAAACCCCACCTCTTTAAGGAATACCTAGGATAGGATAAAGTAATCCTTCTCACCCCCCTTAAAATATGTAGATGCACTATTGTAAAGTGGCTGTTCCACTGGATGTCATAAGGTGAATGCACCAATTTGTAAGTCGCTCTGGATAAGAGCGTCTGCTAAATGACTTAAATGTAAATGTAAATGGATTGGCAGGTCAACTGTTTATGGCTTGGCTAGCTAGCCAGCTAGGTGGCTAGTTGTTTTTGTTTGAATGATGCATCTGGACACTGTACCAGATTTTGCATTTTGTTTCAGTTCCTGATCTTTTGAAAGCAAACATTTAGGAGTCACCTAAAGCTTGGGAGGAATGGGAGATGCAGTAGAGGAGTACAGTGCTGAGGCAGAGTGCTCGTGGTGAGGACGACTGGCGAGTACTCTGAACTGTGTGTGGCTAGCTTTCTGGCACCCAGAGCTGCTGAGGCATCACCCAAGTGGGTGCCAAACATTGTGAAGGGGGAGAAGTCCCGTAGGTACATGACTCAGGCTGGTTCCCAGAGTAGCCCTCTACATGATCATCCCCAGACTCTTCATCAACCATCTCCCTGACCAACCTTCCTCTGATCAAGCCATGAACTGAGCCTCCCCCTCTTTGGAGGACGCATGCACTTAAAGACATGACCGCTAACTACTGTAACTGTAGCAAGGCTACTCATGATGATATACTGCTTGTTGTTTTTTTGTTGCTTTTGAAGCTCTTTGAGATTCTCATGAAAAGCGCAATCGAGATGTAATAAACCGTTATTATTCATGAATATATCGTCACTGACCCCCCCCCACAAAAAAAAGTGTGTTCATCTTTACATTCATGAAGTTGAAAACACATCACAAGCAACCAGAGAACTGTTCTGTGTTCGCTTTGTCCACGTCCATTTCAAACTAATTTCTGAATTTGTTTATCATTTGCTTAAGCATTTAAATCGGTGGTTTCAGAGGGGGGGTGGAAACCGAAATGGAGAGGGGCTTTTAAAGTGGATTATTTTCGCAAAAGGGAAACAATTTTGGGGCAACAAAAAAAAAGCACTCTAGATGCTGCTAGAAATCGAAGCTCCTCCCCTGGTGCTCCGGGGGGATTTAACGCTGAGTGATCTGAAGTGGTGCCCTGCTGTGAAAACCTGAGTGCTTTGACTCCACATGAAACCGCTCCATCACACAGCTCTGTGTTCTACTAAAAAAGGCCCTTATGAGATCATTAACAGGGGGATGAACACACAGGGCCTAATGAGAAGGAGGACGAGAAGAAGCCGCTTGAATGAAAGAGATGAACGGGAGAAAGATCCGTTGGAATCAGAGACGCGAAGGATTTGAACAGTGGATCTGTATCGTTGTCTCGAGTCAAGACAGAGTGGCTGAAGAGGGTTACCTGCAAGCTAAATACCCAACGAAGAAGAGTCAAGACAGAGAGACTGAAGGGAGTTAGCTGCTAGCTAAATACCTAACGAAGAAGAGTCAAGACAGAGAGACTGAAGGGAGTTAGCTGCAAGCTAAATACCTAACGAAGAAGAGTCAAGACAGAGAGACTGGCGAGAGTTAGCTGCTAGCTAAATACCTAACGAAGAAGAGTCAAGACAGAGAGACTGAAGGGAGTTAGCTGCAAGCTAAATACCTAATGAAGAAGAGTCAAGACAGAGAGACTGAAGAGAGTTAGCTGCAAGCTAAATACCTAACGAAGAAGAGTCAAGACAGAGACTGAAGGGAGTTAGCTGCAAGCTAAATACCTAACGAAGAAGAGTCAAGACAGAGAGACTGACGAGAGTTAGCTGCTAGCTAAATACCTAACAAAGAAGAGTCAAGACAGAGAGACTGACGAGAGTTAGCTGCTCGATAAATACCTAAACGAAGAAGAGTCAAGACAGAGATAATGAAGAGAGTTAGCTGCTAGCTAAATACCTAACGAAGATGAGTCAAGACAGAGGGTACGGAAGCGCTTAGAAACAAAAGAAAGAAGAATACATTTCATTTTAGTCTCATGTTATTGCATCCGTGGAACATTTCAGAAAAAACAAACATATTCCAAACCGTGTGAACCTACACATTACTTTAGCACTGCCAATAGCATGTGTAGTGTGTGCCCATGCATGTGTACATACAGTACATGACATCAGAGGGTCTTGCTAGTCCTTAGGCATGTGTACCCTTTAGTGTACTGAGAGCAGATAAACCTTAGACCCCTTGGAATCCGCAAGCTTTGCCAAATCGATCTCTGGTGGAGAGACTCAGCCCTGATATGTCCTAACATCAAACAAACGGAGAGCCCCATCAATGAGCTCAACCTCCTAGTTCTCCGAACTCAAAAGATAAAAAGAGGAGAGAAGGACTTCGACAAAACGAATTGTTTCGGGAACTGGGAACTCTGTGGGATCTGAGAAAATAAACCAGAAAGCTGAAAAGGCCACATTGACAGTTTCCTCCTGTTAACGCACACACATGGGAAAACAAAGTCACTTTAATGACGCTGTCAATCAAGTTCAAGCGGTAACGACGGGCAGCCCCTATGCAAAGGGACACCGCAACGACGTGTGGTCCCCATACGCGCCTGCTCGTTTCCACAACAGCAGGCAGCTCCTACGTCTAGGAAGGCTTTGCTTCTTCCCTCACTTTATCTGACTTGATGATCGATTGAATAACTTTGATTTTGAGTTTGTTATGTTACAGTCTGACTTTCTTCTTTCACTGTAATCAGCTAAATTGTTTTGCTGGGCTGGAACCTTCAATTATTGACCTGTTGATACTTTTCACCACACTAATAGCTTGACAAATGTTTTTCTCTGATTTGCTGAAACATGAAATAGTCCGAGGAACATTGACTGAGAAATGAAACATCTAACGAAAGGTGTCATGTTCTCTTGAGGTACAGCTGTCATTTGTAATAGACAGGTGATGTTGATTTGTGGGCCCCACAACCTACTCAACCACTAGCTCCTCCATTAGGTCACTTGGGGCATCAATGGCGAAACACGGCAAAAAAAACTATTAAATTGTGGTGCGATGCTACACATTCATCTGATTCGGGACTCAACAGGGTGTGACCACATGAAAAGAACAGCAAAAGCATCCGCCCTTGGAGCAGCGCTATCACAGATCGGCCAGGAAAAGAACCTTAGCCGGTTTTCACCACATGTACTGTTTTCCAACCAGTCGGCCACACGCATAGATTAAAAGCTAGCGATATTAAATGATTGACCACCTGTCTCAGTCCCCTCTCTCTGGCCTACAAAGAGACCACGGGGAGATTCCCTTCCGCCGAAATGTGCCACCTGCTTCCTTTAATGTCCAGCGATTTTTTTCCCCAGTGACTTTTTTTCCAACCACAATAGCTCACTTTGTAACCAGTGCCCAGTTTAGCTATGAGGCTACATCAAACACCCGCCATCATATTGTGTCCTGACTTCATCTCAGCTGCAAAGTGACGCACTGTTTTAAATCTGGCAAGTGGATCTCCTCAGAAGTTGTTTTCTTCATCGGCCTCAAGAGACATCAGTTGGACAAGCGAGTTTTCTCTCTGTCTTTTTCCCCAAATGAGATGTTGTGGATTTCTATACTGGCTCTGGTGTTTGTTCAGTGAACATTTGAGAATTCAAACATTTTGAATTAGACCATTCATATCTACCTTTTTTTAACTAAGGCTGGAGAGAAAAAACATGTTTTTTTTGTTGTTAAAAACAAATGACGAAAATGGCGGCTCATGCTGTACAGTACATCATTTGACATTCTGGGCCTCAGTATCAAAGCCTCTACAAAATCCTTTCATGCGGTAGAGTTGAAAGGCAAAACTAAAACCCTTTAAAGCAATCAAACATTCAAACTGTCTTAGACTACAATACAAACCACACTGTCATGGAAATAATGTGTCAAGTACAATGTTTTCCAAGCTCTAAGATTTTGAGTTTGTAGATTACTGCATGTAGCATCATCTTGTAATATCATCTTGACTGATATTTGGAAAAGTTTCATAGTTCACGCAACAAAAAGGTGCTTGTTAAATATATGGGATTAGTGACTTCCCACGGGGCAAAAACCTGTTGAATCAATGTTGTTTCCACGACATTTCAACAAAACAATTCAATGTGATGTTGAATCGATGTGGAAAACTGATTGGATTTGCAAAAAAAAGTCCTCAACGTCAGGGAATTTCATTTTTTTCCCACCTGACTTTAAACTACAGCAAATCCAACGATATGGTGATTTTTTGTTGTTGATTTCACAACTCAACCAACCAAATGTAAATCAAATCTAGAACAGACGCCTGTGCCCTGTGGCTCACTTGATTCATCAATCCATTGACCCAATGTTCAAATCAATCTGATACTTCAAAGGAAAACTTGTTGGATGTTTCACAATGAATGAGTCATACAAGTTGTCAGGCAGGCCAAGGCCTTTTGTCGTGGGAACCATTTAGGATGGGAGAGCCTTGACACTTGCGTTCAAGGGGCAGCTTGAGGACACATTGTATGACTTAGACCGAGAATGTTCTAGTTGTGTAACCACAGCCCTATGAAGTCCTTTACAGAGCCAGAAGAAGAGAAAACTGAAAAAATCACTCATTTCAGAGGATGATTTCTTCTCCCCTGAATGTCTGTCATTCTCTCTCTCTCCTTTTCTCTCCCAGGCTCTTTCGCTCTCGCTCTCTCGCTGTCTCCCTCCATCTTTTCCTCTCTCCTCTGTCCTCTCTCTGTCTCCCTCCGTCTTTTCCGTCTTTTTCGTCTTCGCTCTCTCTCCCTCTTCTTGCGCTCTTTGCTCAAGGCGAGCTCTTTCATCTTTTGTTCCCACCAAAACAGTCACCCATGACACTTAGGAGTCCATTTAACTTGAATGGAAAAATAAAGACCATGCATCGGGCCGATCCGTTCGGTATAACTAAATTACAGTAATGATGAGCAACAGAGATTATTTGAGACGCCCTATGGGTCAGTGCGAGCCCCTTTGATGGGAGTTTATCAAATTGAACACAGCACATCGCTAGGGGTAGAGAGAGAGTGAGAGAGAGAGGGAGAGAGAAAAAGAAAAGAGAGAGAGCGAGAGAGAGAGAGAGAGCGAGGGAGAGAGAGAGAGAGAGAGAGAGAGAGAGAGAGAGAGAGAGAGAGAGAGAGAGACAGAGAGACAGAGAGAAAAGAGAGAGAGGGACAGTCAGTGTTACGCCAAGTTGTGCTCAGTGTTAAATGTAACGGTGCAAGTCAAAAATGGAGAGAATTACATCAAAGGCGACTTTCAACAGTGGGATTTTCCAACTCAGAGAAAAAGGCTAACTGTCATCGCAGTTACTGTAAGCTCGGGCATGGTTCTTTTTACTTCCCTGTTTTTGAAATAGAGAAGGTTTTCTTTTCTCTCTCATTTTAAATTTCACGTAGGTCAATAGATCAGGCCTAATGTGCAATGGGTAAAAAAAAAGAATGTAGTTGTATGATCTATGTCACCTGCATTGTAATGCACCCCCCCACAAGAACCACACGTGAACCCAGATGGGATCATCAAAGAAGGTGGAGCTTTTCCCCATGCTTTTACTGTGGTCCTGCTATTGATATAAGAAGAGCATGTTTAAGAGATCAAAGGGGATGCTGGTTTCTAGTAGTAAGGTGTTGCCCTATTTCAACTAAGGCCAGCAGGCAGGAGTCACAAGGTAGGCTACTGTAACCTAACACTTACAGGTAATGGAGCAAGGTTGGGCTTTCTTGTAAACACTTGTGGTTTTCATTTGAAACATGAAATTTGAGAACTCCACAAAATGGCCGCCATCTTTTCTCCCTCCCACTTCCCACAAGTGCCTGGCTGTGCTTCAAACCGCCGCCAACAATTACCACCTGTCTTTTTCTAATGTGCAGTAAACAATGAAAACACACTTCAAACATTATCCGCTTGGCACTTGTTTTTCCTACTGGCCCAAACTGTTTATCTTAAAGGCATTTATCAAGCCACCTTGAGGCATTGTTTGCAAGTAAGCCACTTCCTTCTCTTTGGCTTGTGTGTATCAGGGCTGTGTCACCCTAAACCACATCTCTTTCAGCGATCAATGGCAACTTCCTGCTACTGCCAAACACTATAGACATGAATCATCTTATAGGCCTACTGCATATAGTTGATAGAACAGTTAGGGCATAGCTGATGGAAACTCCTTCCGGCACCAATGGGGCTGGTACTTCACTTTGTTCATTTGGAATACTGTTTTGAGAACATTTTAGTAACACATTTACCTGGAGTTTAGCATTTTATATTGATAAAGTTGAACCACAGAAACATTTAAACTTTTTTTCAAATGCCTTCAGAAGTAAAAAATAAAATTAAAAAGTTTTTAAAAAGAAAGAGCTTATACAATGGTAATCAAATCCTTCTTTCACTGCCCAGATGCATTATCAACCAAAACCCTGTGATGGGGAAAAGGATTGTTTCACTTAAAATCATGTCTTTTGTTCTGGTTATCTGCCTCTCCAGCTAGATTTGGTCCAGATGGAAGTCAAGTAAGTCTCTCTCTCTCTCTCTCTCTCTCTCTCTCTCTCTCTCTCTCTCTCTCTCTCTCTCTCTCTCTCTCTCTCTCTCTCTCTCTCTCTCTCTCTCTCTCTCTCTCTCTCTCTCTCTCTCTCTCTCTCTCTCTCTCTCTCTCTCTCTCTCCCTTCCTCCCTTCCTCCCTCCCCCCGAGAGCTTCCACGTGTGAGGTGGGCATACGAGGGTCATGTGGGACCGTACAGTATTGTGTACGTTTGTATAATCCAACCACGGCACACCTTTATTTGTGGTCTACTAAAACACGACTGAAAACCAAGCCATCATCTGGTAATCCTCTAGCAAAGGTCATCTGCAACATAACCAGACATCAGTTTTTATAAAACATCAATTACTCGAAATGAATTTCATTCAATAGGAAAGAAAAGGGTTGTGATTATAGGTCACACTTTGAGCTTTTAGATCTGATAGCGTCCAATTCCAAATATCCTGACAAAATGGGCTGGAAACCCAGCACGCTTCTGTAAATATTCTCTACGGCTCCGGCAACATCAGCCATGTTTCTGGTGGCTTTAGAACAGCGACCAGATGTCCTTTGATGTCCGCTGATCCCACTTTGTAGCTGACAACAAATAACACACACGTTTATTACACGGTAAACATTTGATGCTTTCACATTTCTTCCCCTAATTCTTTACACTTTGTCCTCAGTGGGGGGAAACTGATGAGCTCTCTCTCTATCGCCCTGATTATCTCTCCTTTTTCTTTCTTTCTTTCTTTCTTTCTTTCTTTCTTTCCTTCTTTCCTTCTTTCTTTCTTTCTTTCTTTCTAATCCTAGATTAAAGGGACTTGGATACCACTTGAAAAATTGGATTCTGAAATAGCCAGAACCACATCTGAGAGAAAGACAGAGAATTAACAAGACACCACCAACTCAGGGCAAAAAGAGAGAGAAAAAGAGCATACTGTTCAATATGGAGACCCAGAAGTATAATCCTGTAATATAAGTCATCCGGAGGCAATGAAACAAATCAACCTTTCTGAAGGAGGCCAGAGAGGAAAATAAAAACTGGTGTCAGACAACACATTTGTCCTCTCTAGCGACTAGACCTTGTTTGGATCTTGTGGCTTCCGAGAAGAGACACGATGGCTATCTGTGATACTTTGTATGTGTGTGCGTGTGCGTGTGCGTGTGTGTGTGCGTGTGCGTGCATGCGTGTTAGACCAGCATTAGCAGTGGACGGATAGTAACCAGCGTCATTGCTTTTCAAAGGGTGACTAAACCCCTGTCTCTTTCATGTGGGTGACGACGTGACCTTGCTTGGTCTACGGAGGACGCCGGCCAGGCACCATAGTCCGGTTATAGGCAGCGGTAGGGCAAACAATGCCAGGGCCTGGTGCCATCTACCCTTCCATCCTCCATCCCCAGCTGCATCCTCTCAACGAAGCCTCGATTGAAGTGGATTCATTTATTTATTCCGCTTTCACAAGACTGACATGAAAGACTTGACTGTGTGTTTCAATGTATTGTAACTTTGTTATCTAAAGAAGGCTTGAGGAAGACACCCCAGAGATCAAAGCTGTGTGGAGACACAAAGTGAAGTCACGTTAAAGTGTGACACACGTCATGACATCTACTGGTTTCCCAGTAATACTCTCAGACTGGATTTCTTAGTTGTGACGGGGGGGGGCACCCTATTCCCTATGGGGGGGGGGGCACCCTATTCCCCATGGGCCCTGGTCAAAAGAAGTGCACTATAAAGGGAGCCATTTTGGGATGCGGACATAACACTAAATGAGTGGCACATACATGGGCATCTACCACACAGCTCCATGAGTAAGCACCTAAAACTACACAGCTTCTACACTTACTAACGTGGTCGAGGTCGGCCATTTTCCCTGACTGAGACAGAGAATGGCAAAGCCTCACGTCTTCACCCTGATTAAGAAGTAGGATTAGTCCTGCCAGGAGAGACCCGGGTATGGTGGAGGTGTGGGTAGAGAGAGGTGTGGGGGATGAGTAAAATAGGGGCTAAAACCAAATCAGGGCATGAAGACTTATCCACAGTCGGCTGAAGAGTGTTCCAAGGACTGAGAAAAGAGGAGGCACGGAATCAGATAAAAAAAATATAATTGAACCATTCACTTTGCATAAATCTCACCAAAGCCAACTGCCCAGGTGTTGTCAAAAATCTCTCTCTCTCTTTTTTCATTTATTTATTTGTTATTTTACCAGGTAAGTTGACTGAGAACACATTCTAATTTGCAGCAACAACCTGGGGAATAGTTACAGGGGAGAGGAGGGGGATTAATGAGCCAATTGTAAACCGGGGATTATCAGGTGACCGTGATGGTTTGAGGGCCAGATTGGGAATTTAGTCAGGACACCGGGGTTAACACCCCTACTCTTACGATAAGTGCCATGAGAACTTTAATGACCTCAGAGAGTCAGGACACCCGTTTAACGTCCCATCCGAAAGACAGCACCCGACCCAGGGCAGTGTCCCCAATCACTGCCCTGGGGCATTGTGCTATTTTTTTAGACCAGAGGAAAGAGTGCCTCCTACTGGCCCTCCAACACCACTTCCAGTAGCATCTGGTCTCCCATCCAGGAACTGACCAGGACCAACCTTGCTAAGCTTCAGACGCAAGCCAGCAGTGGTATGCAGGGTGGTATGCTGCTGATAATTCTTTAATCTAGGATTCTTTCTAATCCTAGATTAAAGGGACTTGGATACCACTTGAAAAGTTTGATTCTGAAATAGCCAGAACCACATCTGAGAGAAAGACAGAGAATTAACAAGACACCACCAACTCAGGGCAAAAAGAGAGAGAAAAAAAGCATATTGTTCAATATGGAGACCCAGAAGTATAATCCTGTAATATAAGTCATCCGGAGGCAATGAAACAAATCAACCTTTCTGAAGGAGGCCAGAGAGGAAAATAAAAACTGGTGTCAGACAACACATTAGTCCTCTCTAGCGACTAGACCTCGTTTGGATCTTGTGGCTTCCGAGAAGAGACGCGATGGCTATCTGTGATACTTTGTATGTGTGTGTGTGTGTGTGTGTGCGTGCGTGCGTGTGTTAGACCAGCATTAGCAGTGGATGGATAGTAACCAGCGTCATTGCTTTTCAAAGGGTGACTAAACCCCTGTCTCTTTCATGTGGGTGACGACGTGACCTTGCTTGGTCTACGGAGGACGCCGGCCAGGCACCAGTCCGGTTATAGGCAGCGGTAGGGCAAACAATGCCAGGGCCTGGTGCCATCTACCCCTCCATCCCTCCATCCCCAGCTGCATCCTCTCAACGAAGCCTCGATTGAAGTGGATTCATTTATTTATTCCGCTTTCACAAGACTGACATGAAAGACTTGACTGTGTGTTTCAATGTATTGTAACTTTGTTATCTAAAGAAGGCTTGAGGAAGACACCCCAGAGATCAAAGCTGTGTGGAGACACAAAGTGGAGTCACGTTAAAGTGTGACACACGTCATGACATCTACTGGTTTCCCAGTAATACTCTCAGACTAGATTTCTTAGTTGTGACTGGTCAAAATAAATCACCTTGGAGGTGCCCCAAATGGCACCCTATTCCCTATGGGCCCTGTTCAAAAGAAGTACACTATTAGGGAATAGGGAACCATTTGGGGTGCACACTCAAAACATTAAACCAGTGGCACATACAGTACATGGGCATCTACCACATAGCTAGAGTGAGTTTTTGTGGTCAAGATCGGCCATTTCCCCTGACCGAGACAGAGAATGGCAAAGCCTCACGTCTTCACCCTGATTAGGAGGTGGGATTAGTCCTGCCAGGAGAGACCGGGGTGTGGTGGAGGTGTGGGTGGAGAAAGAGAGCGAGCGGGAATGAATAAAAGAAGGGCTAATACCAACTCAGGGCATGAAGACTTATCCACCATTGACTGAAGCGTCTTCCCGAGTCCTGACATAAGAGAAGGAAACCACAGCAGGGAGAGAAAAAAGCCCGTTAAAGTTGGCATAAGTCTCACCAAGCCAACTGCCCAGATCTGCCCAAATCTCTCTCTTTCTCTCTCCCCTATGGAATATTCCTTTGATTCCAGAATCATGCTGGTTCGCTCATCGAAGCAGTTCCAACCCACCAAGGTGGAGTCGGCTGCCTTTGCAGTGTTTGGTTACACTGAATTGTATGTCGCCACCACACCACCTGCATTGCTGTCTACTGCTGGTGGGAAGAAGGTAGCCTCAATATGAACCATTGACTAGGCTACGGCTCGTGCATCAGCCCAGGCATTGCTGACTGGTCCTCTGATCCTCCCCTCACAACAGCGGGATGTTCAAGAAAACAAAGCCCTCATTTGGATTAGAATAATCGTTCGTACCTAATATTACCTAAACGAGGCCAACCATCTGACTCGGGAAAAGGACTGTTTGGTTTTGAAGCAAGATCCTCACACTGTCCATCGACTCTATCCCACCCCGATGGCACTGCCTCAGCTTGGCCACTAGCTGGCGTGAGTGGGCAACTTGAGGCAACTTGGTGGTTATGCAGACATGAGGTCAGGCATTTTTCAGGCGTTTTTTTTCAGAATGCCATCAATTAAGGTTTTCCCTTATGATGTTGCAATATGTCCGTTGTATGCGGTCGCAAATCTTTCGTGGGTGGAATTGGGAAAAATTCACTCTGGGAACTTGCCAACGCAAAATCCCAGTATTCACCTTGGGGGAAAAAACGGTCAGAATTATTTATCTTTCAGAACGCCATACCCACATGTTCCTCATATTTCCTCCCATCACCATTGTGTGGGATTAACCAAAGCCAGTAGATGCATCTGTCACCCTAAATGAGCCATAGACAAAGAAGGGAGCTTTAATGAGTGTCTGGGAGAGAACAGATGAGGTTCTGGCCATCAATTAGGACTGCTTAGACTAGTGGCCTTTGAAGTGTACTGGACTCCAAGTCCCAGCATGCTCTATGGCATAGACCAGGGGTGGAGGACGGGAGGCCTCCTGAGGTAATACATCCCCACACCTCAGAATACAGATTAGAATGGAATGAGATTCTATTTCTCTGATCATTTCAACCTAACTTCTTTCCTTCACTTATACAGTATCTTCTGTTAGAAATCATTTTGCTAGAAATTCCAACTGCAGGAGCCTGTTCATGTCTCCTGTATCTTGCTCTTCAGCCCAACCCAATACTGGGTGTTTTTGCTTCCCATGCAGGTGTAGCTCACAATCTAGGCTAGTGGCCATGTACTGTATGAAACAAACAATTCATATCAACTCTCACATAAAACACATTCTAAAACATCAATTATTGCTTCTCCATCAACTCAAATAACTCCAAGCAAATGATCGGAATTTTTCCTCCCATTACCGCCTAGCATTACCGCTAATGATGCTAACGATAGAAAGCATACTGGATACTGCGTGTTCATGTCTTCAACCACGAAACAACGTCTAGTCCCCTTAGGACAACTCATCTCACTTGGATGGATTTTTGCCACGGAGGGCTACTGAGAGAGGGGACAAGAGAGAAAAGGGGGATAGAAAGCGAGAGAGCAAACAAGTGAAAAGAGAGCTAGAGAGAGAGAGAGAGACAGACCGAGAGAGAACGCGAAAGACGGGAGAGAGAGAGAGAAAGACAATAATCGTTTGGAGTCAGAAAACACATTTCAAAGAGGCTCCAAACAGCCTGCATGTGAAATCGGATAGCAACTAATAAAGTGCATCTCTTCACAACAATAAATAATGCATCAAGAGGAAACATGAAACACAGAGACTTGTTTGATCTTCAGAAAGACGGAGAAAAGGGTTTAGTAACGGACGTCAGTGCGTTGCGTTCATGTCATGGAGGAGCGCTCGTACCAGGCCTCATTTAAAGTCAATATCTGAAGAACTTCTCCACAACTTTGCCAACGTGTGGTCCGGATGAATATTATGTGAAATAAGTTCAATACATTTGTGTGAAATCGATAGTGTCGGGCTATAGTTGGTTGGTGAACATGCGGTCGTGTTTGGAAGTGTCCTGGAAACTGTTCAAGTGCGGTCCTGGCTCGCCCTGAGGCAATGAAGAAATGCATTTTCCATCTATTTTTCCTTGCTATGGTGTGATACGTAAACAGAGACAAATTCTTACAACACCAACCCCCCACCCCCACCCCCCACCCCTCCTCTCGGTCTCCCTCCACTCAGTAACCAATGGAAACCCTTGTGACTCCACCTACAGTCGGCCTCTGCAGTTCTTTCATGTCCTGCCTCGCTGCCCCAGTGGGGAAGGAGAGTCAGTTCTCATGACTCAATACAATCAACCGGCCGCCCCCGCGAGGGGGGGAAATAGTTCTGACCACCGGCTGATGGCCAAGGACAGAGGATCAAACTAACCGCATTGCGGGGCAAGAGCAGCAGGGGGGGGGGGGGTTCTCTGCTAATCTACGTTAGAATTGACATGCAAAGCGGTTTGGGTAAACGGGACAGGGTTGCACTGTGGCCGGCTTGCAGTCGACTGTATGGTTTTAATATGAATCACTGGATAGGAAGGTAGAGTTCAGTTTTGTAGTAGAAATGTATATTTTGGGAGCTGACTTGTGTTGTCTGTTGACAGTGTGTGTGTGGTGTAGCAATGAGTTTGGTGTGTATTTATTGTGGTGTAGCAATGCGTTTGGTGTGTATTTAGTGTGGTGTAGTAATGAGTTTGGTGTGTATTTAGTGTGTGTGTGTGGTGTAGCAATGCGTTTGGCGTGTATTTAGTGTGGTGTAGCAATGGGTTTGAGTTGAGTGTGTGTGCGTGCGTGCGTGCGTGCATGTTTGAGTTTTTCCTGAGCACTTGACCTGACAGAGTATCTCACAGCTGCACAACACTGACATCATGTGACATCATTTGGAAATTGAGTTTATGCTGTTGTTTTTCAAGTATTGAGTAAGATGTTGGGTCAAGTCATCTACAAAGATACAAGCAAACAGCATATTTTATTCATCGTAAAATTAGTTCTCTACAGAAAAATTATTCCGAAGAACAAATGGATAGCATTACATAGAAATACACATGACATTTAATTCACAGGCAATCAATGTTCTTGGTCTCAATTTGCTTTGTCATGCACAGCGTTTCAGCACTGGGCTATCTCAGATGGCAGGGAACCAGATTTGAATTGATATCCAATCACACTTGGTTCTAGAAAGGGAAACACACACAGACATCATGAAGAATTGATGGTTAATGTTGTTTTATATAGAAAATAACCAACAAGAAAAAAATGCTTGCGCTCTAGTCTCACCTTCAAAGCATTCTGGGATCTTGAGTTTTCCATTGATGCATTGGGTTGACACTGCATAGCCACACTTCTTCTCCTCGTTCATACAATAGACCAAGACGACGTCCGCATGCAAGATTCTATTGGGCTCGAAATCCTCTATCCAAAATTTATTTCCATTGTAAAGGATGCGTCCTCTTTTAATACCTACTTTGCAGGAAGCTGTGGAACAAAGAGTGAAATTACGATCAATAATTATAGTATTGGCTCAGGGAGCTAGATGGATATTACTATTTAGAATTTCAAAAAACGGCAACATTCAGCTATCCAAAAACACCGATTTGACAACACCGATTTGACAGGTTACCAAATAAGTTTGGTTAAACAAAATACAAAATTGCCACAAAATCAGTGGTCCTACCCTTGCAAACTGGCTCCTTTGACCAATCCCCTGTTTTAAGACATTCAATCTCCACAGGCCCATCCAGGACATAGTCTACATTACATCCATATTTGACAGTCTCCTTGAAGCCGTACTCCTTCTTGTCAGTATTGGTCATGTAGCCGTTGTTGATGCCTGTTGGAGCTGAACAGGTCACCACTGGAAACAAACAGAGGTCAATCAGGGTTAGTGTGTGTTCAGAATACCACTTTAACTTCGTCCACAAAGCAAGTCACTTGTCATTTATTACCACACGAAAAGGTGCAATTTGTATTTCATTTCATTTCCCCAGAGGTATCACAGACATATCTGGCCAAAACTAAAACAAACAAACGGTTACACGAATAACCGAATAACCATCCCCTTCAGCTTACAAAAGTTCACGAACGAAAGTTACGAATTTCAGAGGTGACATGAAGTGCTCAGAAATAAACATATAGATGTTTTATTGTCACATACAGCGCTCCTGGAGCAAGTTAGGGTTAAGTGCCTTGCTCAAGGGCACATCGACAGATTTTCACCTTGTTTGCTTGGGTATTCAAACCAGCGACCATTTGGTTACTGGCCCAACGCCCTAACCCAGGGATGGGCAACTGGCCTCTTTGTAGGCCTGAGTACCAATATATATATATATATATATATATAAAATATATAATATATATATATATATAAAATATAATGTATAATATATATATATATATAAAATATAATATATATATAATATATATATAAAATATAATATATATATATAATATATATATAAAATATAATATATAATATATATATACAAATATATATATATACAAATATATATATATACAAATATATATATATATATATAAATATAAATATATATATATATAAATATAAATATATATATATACAAATATAATATATATATATATATATAAATATAATATATATATAATATATATATAATATATATATATATATTATATATATATATATTATATATATATATTTTTTTATATTATATATTTATATATATATAAAATATTATATATATATATTATATATTTATATATTTAGAGCCTTTGACTGATAACACTGTACCTACATTTACATTCTGGTGGCTCAGTCCAGTTTCCGTCAGTGCTGCACGATCCCCTCTCATTGCCTATGAGGACAAGTGGAGGGAAACACTCATAGGTCCCCCCAAAACCAAACACAATCGTTTTGCCTGTGAACTTGCTGTCGTAGACCATTTTCCCATATTTAGGTATTGGAGGAAGCCCACACGTCACCGCTAACAGAGGGGAGAGATTTCATTCACATGCTCATTAAATCACTCACATTTGATTGAAATACATGATATTCTCTCTCTCTCTCTATATATATATTTTTTTTTTAAATCAGAGACATACAATGTAACATATGAGTAGCATAGTCTACAGTAAAGCCATTATTCAAATCTCAGTTTTACACTTCGTAGAATGCTCTTCACAATTACAGCAATATGGCCACGTTTACATTGTGCTTATAGGCTTGCACGTATCAATGTGAGTTTGTATGCATTTATCAATGTGAGATCATGTTGAATCGTTAGTGCTCAGTGCTAGAGCAGCTATGTATTTCAGTATAAGGCAGACACTTACGTGTGCACGTCGGTGGGGGATCACTCCATTGTCCGTCGTACAAGCACTCAATGGTACTGGCTCCTTGCAGGGTATACCTGTAGACAACATTACCGTAATCTGTCAAGTTATGTACTAAAAAAATAAAATAATGTAAAGTACACACTATATTAGGTGTATGGGTATTCAGTGATTTCAACTTTGACCTACTTTTTTAAACCTTTATTTAACCAGGCAAGTCAGTTAAGAACACATTCTTATTTTCAATGACGGCCTGGGAACAGTGGGTTAACTGCCTGTTCAGGGGCAGAACGACAGATTTGTACCTCGTCAGCTCGGGGGTTTGAGCTCACAACCTTCCGGTTACTAGTCCAACGCTCTAACCACTAGGCTACGCTGCCGCCCCACTAGGCTATGCTACTTCACATGTGTTTGATACAATAACATGTTATCGACTTTGACAGCAATGAGAGGTGGCCAGTCGTCAACGAAACACTAGAATGTCATTTGTAAATGCTATTCCCCATACCCCTCGTGGCAGGTGTAGTTGATGACACTCTGATAGACAATGTCCACAAACTCCATGTCTCCATGGCCCAGCGCTTCTGGGAGAGAGCAACTCTTTGCTGCATCAGAAGTTCAAAAATAAAAAGAGAGTCAGTCAGCATTGCTCAACAGTTCCATCAATACGAGCATCAACTGATCCTCATTGTAACATATTGCATCTCAACTGATAATACTTGCAATGTACTGAGTATCAATTGATAATACTTGCAATATACTGAGTATCAATTGATAATACTTGCAATATACTGAGCATCAATTGATAATACTTGCAATATACTGAGTATCAATTGATAATACTTGCAATATACTGAGTATCAATTGATAATACTTGCAATATACTGAGTATCAATTGATAATACTTGCAATATACTGAGCATCAATTGATAATACTTGCAATATACTGAGTATCAATTGATAATACTTGCAATATACTGAGCATCAATTGATAATACTTGCAATATACTGAGCATCAATTGATAATACTTGCAATATACTGAGTATCAATTGATAATACTTGCAATATACTGAGTATCAATTGATAATACTTGCAATATACTGAGCATCAATTGATAATACTTGCAATATACTGAGCATGAATTGATAATACTTGCAATATAGTGAGCATCAATTGATAATACTTGCAATATACTGAGCATGAATTGATAATACTTGCAATATAGTGAGTATCAACTGATACACTGATTATTATTTTTTGAGTATCAAATTATGATACTTGAACAGTAATACTGTTTCAGGTCAAACTTGATAAAAGCGTCCTACTTGAGCACGTGAGTCTAGACTTGGTCCAGTCTCCGCTAGCAGTGCAGCTGATTGTGCGAGAGCCTGAGGTGGGTGTGTACCCTCGTTTACACGACAGAACCACCTTGTCTCCGGGGGAGTACACCCTCTGGAGCCCCTCCAGTTCCATACCGTCACCCAGGGGCGGGCGGCCACATTCTGAGGGGGCAGACAAGCAAAGAGACGGGTCAATAAAACACACAAACACACATATACACACAAACACACACACACACACGGACACAGAAAAAAACATATAGATTAACCAAAGAAGTGCCCGTGCAACTCCCCAGACATTCTGTTGCCTTTTTACGTAACGTCTAGTGATAGTTTGTTGAGCATAAAAAGGTAGGTATACAGCATACAGCGCAGAAACACAAAAGGCTTCTGAAATCAAGAGGTCAAAACACTGGAACATAAAATGAACAAAAATACAAACGCAACATGTAAAGTGTTGCTCCTATGTTTCATGAGTCTTTCATTTGCACAAAAATCGTTTTTCTCTGAAATGTATTGCACTCATTTGTTTACATCCCCGTTGTTGAGCATTTGTCCTTTGCCAAGATAATCCATCCACCTGACAGGTGTGGCATATCAAGAAGTTATCATTACACAGGTGCACCTTACGCTGGGGACAATAAAAGGCCACTCTGAAATCTGCAGTTTTGTCACACAACATAATGTCACAGATGTCTCAAGTTGAGGGAGTGTGCAATTGAATGTTCATTTCGCTACCATAAGCTGCTTCCAATGCCTTTTTTTTTAGAGAATTTGGCAGTACATCCAACCGGCCTCACAACCGCAGACCACGTGTAACCATGTAAGCCCAGGACCGCCACAACCAGCGGGATCGTCTGAGACCAGCCACCCGGACAGCTGATTAAATTGTGGTCTTGCACAACCAAATAATTTCCGCACAAACTGTCAGAAACGGTCTCAGGGAAGCTCATCTGCATGCTCGTCGTCCTTACCAGGGCCTTGACCTGACTGCAGTTCGGCATCGTAACTGACTTCAGTGCGCAAAGGCTCACCTTCGATGGCCACTGGCATGCTGGAGAAGTGTGCACTTCAAAATTGAATCCTGGTTTCAACTGTAACGGGCGTTGTGCGGTTCGCTGATGTCAACGCTGTCAGAGTGGCCCATGGTGGTGGTGGGGTTATGGTATGGGCAAGCACAAGCACAAGCCATGGACAATGAACACAATTGCATTTTATCGATGACAATTTGAATACAAAGAGATAACGTGGCGAGATCCTGAGGCCCATTATCGTGCCATTCATCTGCCGTCAACACCTCATGTTTCAGCATGATCACGCACAGCCCCATGTTGCAAAGATCTGTACAAAATTCCTAGAAGCTAAAAATGCCCCAGTTCTTTCATGACCTGCATACTCACCAGACATGTCATCCATTGAGCATGTTTGGAATGCTCTGGATCGACGTGTACGACAACATGTTCCAGTTCCCGCCAGCAACATCACAAAGCCATTGAAGAGGCATGGGACAACACTCCACAATCAACAGCCTGATCAACTCTATGAGAAGGAAATGGCGCTGCCAATATCCAGCAACTTCACAAAGCCATTGAAGAGGCGTGGGACAACACTCCACAATCAACAGCCTGATCAACTCTATGAGAAGGAAATGGCGCTGCCAATATCCAGCAACTTCACAAAGCCATTGAAGAGGCGTGGGACGACATTCCACAATCAACAGCCTAAGCAACTGTATTCGAAGGAGATGGCGTCGCACTGCATGAGGCAAATGGTGGTCACACAAGATACTGACTGGTTTTCTGATCCACGCCCATACTATTTTTTTTTAAAGGTGTCTGTGACCAGCACATCTGTGAAATGTCATGTGACATCCATAGATTAGGACCTAATGAATGCATTTCAATTGACTGATTTCCTTATATGAACTGTAACTCAGTTTAAATTGTTGCATTTCTATTTTTGTTCAGTGTCGAGACGGTAATAATAGATACTGTACCTTTCTTGGTTGTCACTGGTGTATACAAGGCAAGCAGACAGAGCAGCGGCAAAGACAGACTTGGTGCCATCATCTGTTGTGTGGAGAGAGTCTCTCCTCTCTGGTTTCAAGGGTAAAAAAATTAATACATGTGGAATGTCATTGGAGCTCCCAACTTTTTATGTTCGAGGTAATTGGATAAGGGTCGATGACAACACCGAATGAGGCAACCGCTGGCTCTTTGACTATTTACGTAATTTACCGTAAAGCACCAGACCTTTGTGAACCTTACCGTTGCCCCACCCCCATTCCTAGTACACATCACCAGTTTTCTGTAACTCTGCCAGATCCATTTAGGTGGTACAATAAAGTTGACTGAAGCTATTCTAGCAGTATAACATTGATGTGGCTAGATGACGCAGATCTACACACGCAGACCTACTACAATGAATATTTATGTGTGTGATTTTTATCTGTGAACAGAATGGAATGCATTTGTAATCTCATACAGCTTCTGTTTGTTGTTCTTGTTGCAAAATTGCAAGAGTTCAATCCGATATGGAGTTCAAGTCAAAACAAAAAGGTATGTTTACTCTTGGTTAAAAAGTAACTTGTTTTTCTCTCAAAACTGCAGTGCCCTTTGTGTATATGAGCAGAGATTACAAATACTGTAATCCTATACTGACATCTAGTGTCGTTTTCAGGTAACATGTACTTTACAGGCAATCAAATTCAGGCTCATTGAAGTTATGGATATAATCAACAGGTTATTAGCAAAAGCAAGGCTGGATTATTTGGACACAAAGTCAAATAGACTGTTAAAACAGATTTTTCAAAGTCATATTTATTTGTAATTTATTTGCCATATTTATCCTCTTTATATGGCGTTTATTTTGTTAGGTCGGCTTGACACATCGCAATCTCAGATGGAAGTGATTTGGGCTTGAGGGTGTACTCCATCTTGCCTGGTTCTAAGAGAAAGACAAGACACAAAACACGTTTGTCATTTTAGTTGTGAGAATATTAAGGGCTCAACTAAACAGCTTTGGGAAGCTTTGAAAATGTGATGGCAGCGACCACAACACATTTTACTGGGTTGTGTTCATTTGTCATCAAACGGAATAAAATGGACTGAAACACGGAGAGACTACCGACGCGTGTCCAGTAAGAAACACCCATTTTCGATTTATGTAGTAAAATGTTTTAAAACTTGCATGCCATAATGAACGTGGCCATGTTATTTTGGTACGAAGGGCCTCACCTTTAAAGCATTCTGGGGTATTGAGTGTGCCGTCGATGCACTGACTTGCTACTGGAATGCCACACTTCAACTCCTTGTTCAGACAGTAGAACACAACAGGCTCCCCATGAAGGACTCTATTGGGTTTCAGATCACCAATCCAGATCTTCTTGGCGTTGTAGAAGATGCGACCTCTGTTGATGTTAACTTTACAGGGGGCTGCGGTAAAGCGAGGACAAGCAAAGCAACATGACTCTCCGTTTAGCATTGAATAGAATTAAATGTAATAGATCATAGACATTTTTCATTTTCCTCTGTATCAGTACCCAACCTGAAACACCACGTATACAATAGGTTGGGAGCAACACATGGTCAGCCACACAGCAGCGACCCCGGAGAAGTTTTGGGAATGCAGTGCTTTGCTCAAAAGGCACAAATGACAGTATGCTCTCATTACGCAATCATTGCAGTCACCAAAGATGAAATAAATGGTTGCCGATACACATCGAATCACATGCAAGTCAACAAGCTGGTTCGATATACAGACACACACAAGTGACATTCCCACAAGAGTAACAACAGTGCAACCTGGTCTATGACTCAATGGCTCAGGGGTGAACTTTCCCCAATGCACAGCAGAGGAGGCTGGTGGGAGGAGCTACAGGAGGTCATGCTCATTGCAATGGCTGGAATGGAATAGACAGAACCTCGTCGAACGTGGCTTCCATGTGTTTGATACCGTTCCATTTAAGCCATTCCAGCCATGACAATGAGCTCCTCCCACCAGCCTCCTCTATGGACAGCTCTAGGGTCAGCTTCCCCTCCTGCAATCATAATCTTAACCATTAGCGGGGGAAATGCAAAACTGACAGAAGATCAGCGTCTAAGGGCAACTTCACCCTACACGGACTCACCTCTACAAACGGGCAAAGTGGACCAGTTGCCTGTATTCTGACACTGTATTTCCTCAGAGCCGTCCAGAACGTAGTGTTCCTGGCACTGGTACTTGACCTTCTCCTTGTAGCCGGCCTCCCTCATCACAGCAAAGGTGATGATGCCGTGGTCTATCGTCGGTGGGATGGAGCAACTCACCTCTGCAACAGGTCAGAAAGGTCATGGGCTAGTGAAAGTGTATTAGCAATGCAATATTGTCAGGATTAATCTAAATGACAGAGATAATTTTTAAGGCATAAACAGAGGAAGACAGGATTATGCAAATTAAGCAATTATCGTCGCTTGGAGTGGATGAACAGTTAACAATATCCATTGTAACCAGGATCATCGTCAGGGCCGGTTCCAGGCATCAGCGGTTCCCATGCCGCTAGTGCCCCCCCCCCCCCATTTTATTTTATTAGTATTTATTTTTTGGAATCTCAACTTACTGTTGAGGGTTAGGATAATAGAATACACAAAGTGCAAGTTCGAAATTTGGTTGTGCATCACTCAATTAACCATGTCAGCTAACAAAGATTGGTAAATTAGTCTAGCCAGCTATCTGTCTGAATACCAACCAGGCACGCAGGGCACGTGCCCAGGGGCCCTGACCTCCAAAGGGCCCCTATTGATTTTGTTAGTCACTCTCACTCAGATATTATGAACATGGCATAAGTAATGGCAAAATGTGTTCAAATGCAGGAAAATAGCTTTTAAAAAATGATCTCCACCCCAGGGATAAACGGGAGAATTGCAGGGAATTAACCATAAAACATTTGGGAGGGGCAACCAAATCTCCTATAGGGCTCCAAAAAGGCTAGACCCATGTAATAATGGGCCCCCATTAGATCATTTTATCAGCGGTTCCACCAGATGTCACTCAAAAACTTCTCAACCAATGACATTTGTTCATGATGGAACAGACAAACCATTTGGCATGTGCTGCCACTGTCTGCACCTACCCTTGCATACCGGTGGCTCAGTCACGTTTCCACTGGCCAGACACGATCCTCTCTCGTGGCCAATGGGAGCTCTTGGCGGCAAACACTCATACGTCCAACTCTGTCCGTACTGGATTTCATTGCCGGTGAACTTCTTATTGTCATAGACAATTTTACCATGCTTCGGTGCTTGAGGCAGAGCACAACTCACAGCTGCAGGGAAGAAATAGTTTAAATAATCAAGACTATATTGACATATTCAGACAAACAGTGGAGAAAAGCAAGGTTACGTTCTGGAGGTATAGTATACCTTTACACATTGGTGGTGGTGCACTGAGGGTACCATCGTGTAAACACACGCTCTCATTGGCTCCGATCATGACGTACCTGAAGAACACACATTCTTATTGGTCTGAGATGCATCGAGTCAGCAAAATGTAGTCAGAACTAAACCGCACTGTATTTCCCCTCACCCGTCATCACATGTGTAGTTGAGTACACTCTTGAATGGCACGTCAATCATCCCTGGCTTTTGCATAGGCTTGGGGAGAGGGCACATCTTTGCTGTGTCAAAAAATTGATTAGCTTCATGTGGATATAATTTATGCATTTCATGTAAAAAAAAAAAATTTGGGGGGTCCTATATCCCTAGCCCCTTGCTAAAGTATGGATTCTCCATGGTACTGTATAGGTGACTGTAGGGTTCCAAAATTCTCAGAAACACTCCCAAAATTCCCAGGTTTTCCAGTTGGAAGATTCCTTGAATCAGTGACTTAATAAGCTCGAAATCTGGAATCCTCCAACCAGGATTTGTGGAAAACCCAACAATCTACCTGATTTTTTGTGAACATAGGTGGATTTATTCTTTACATTGTGTAATGGATGTTTTGCGAACGGGGTGGAGCTTACGAGAACACACAAGGTCCAGTTTGGTCCACTCTCCCGAGGCAGAGCAGGTGATCCTGGCAGTCTTGCCGGTCCCAGGTGTGTATCCACGCTCGCACGCCAGGGTCACCTCTTCTCCAATCTCATACACGCGCTTCAGACCCAATGCATCGATGCCGTCAGTCACAGGCGGACGGCCGCACACTGAGGTGAAAAACACAGATGAAATACGGCTAAAGCATAGGTCACTGAATCTGGTGAACCAACACTGTAATATCTATTCTGTAATATCTATTCATTCCAATTAAATCCCTTTCACTGTACCTTTCTTGGATGTCACTGATGTTCGCAAGGCAAGCTGACAGAGCAGCAGCAAAGACAAGGTTGGGTTCATCTTCCGGGGGAGGGTTGAGAGAGAGACTGTGTCCGTTCTGTCGGGCGGTGGACGGTGAAAAATGTAGATGGTCCGTTCAAAAGCCCTGAAAGTCTGAGCCACTGAGATCGTCGGAATTAGGCTTCCAATCGATTGAACCCAAAGTTCAAAGCACATGCATGTTTACTCTCGAGTTGAAGGATAACTTCCACCCAGTACACTACACAGACACGTACACCCACACGACAATGACTCCGAATCATAAAATGTAACAGCTGTATGACATGCAGGTTTCATTCATGCAATACGAATGCTAAACTCTTTTTTTTTTTTTACTGTCATTCGAATTTGATTTCGAAAGGGGGAGGTTGTGCAGTCTTGCCCTGCCTGTGTCGTTCAGATAGGACAGGTTACGCCTGAGTCAGATGGTATTTATTTTGGCTATTGCTCAATGTGCATACTGTTAATCTACTACTAATGTATTGGCTTGATATTTAGCATTACAATGGCACCATCGAATCACCAAGACAACTATTTACATCTACACTTTGAGCACTAACACCCGTCTTGCCTTCTGCTGAAGTCCTGTCCTTACGGCTGCTACAAGGCTAACTATTGGTTAACCTAATCATAAATACGAGGACAACAGTGGGACATAGATACTTCTTAGGGGCGGCAGCTCGGGGCGGCAGCCTAGTGGTTAGAGCGTTGGACTAGTAACCGGAAGGTTGCGAGTTCAAATCCCCGAGCTGACAAGGTACAAAGCTGTCGTTCTGCCCCTGAACAGGCAGTTAACCCACTGTTCCCAGGCAGTCATTGAAAATAAGAATATGTTCTTAACTGACTTGCCTGGTTAAATAAAGGTCAAATTAAAAAAACAATTTTTTTTTAGGAATTGGCAGAGAAAAGCACTGAGGTCACAGACAACTGTAGTAGGGCATGTACTGGGTGGGGTAATTGGGCACAGGGTAGTCCACCCCCCCCCCCATTTGCTCTTCTGCAGGTTTTACTATGCAATTTCTTCCATCCTAGCCATATTTCCTCATCTGCTTGCATGCACCCTCCCTAATATATATATAAGGGTGTTTTGGTACTTCTTGTATGCACTACGCTTTCCCACGTGCTAACTTTTAGTATACCACAGGTCAACATAGTCTACCAGTCTAGTGGTTGCTCAACCACAAATTGAGATGATGCTGTGGCCTATAGCCACCAGTCATAGTGGCAACAGTGGTAGGTGGATCGTTTGTCCAGATCTGCAATACCGATCATACCACACATAAAAGCATTCAAAGCTGCATCGATTTATAGTGCAAATTGAAAAGCAATAGGAATAGCTGATAGGCAGCGGAGAGGAATCACTGCAGCATGAAAGTACAGTAAAGACAGGCAGCTCAAAACGTCTTTATCAGGGCACATGGCGACCCCACGTTAGGCAGATGGGTCAAAACGTCTTTATAAGGACACATGGCGACGCCACGGGACGCAGATGGTTCAAGTCTCTGCTATTTATTATTCAAGGGGCAGGCAAGAGAGCATAAACAAGGTCAGAGTCCAGGAGGTACAAGGTCAGAGTCCAGGAGGTACAATTTGTAAGTCGCTCTGGATAAGAGCGTCTGCTAAATGACTTAAATGTAAATGTAATGTACAAGGTCAGGGCAGGCAGTAAGGTCAGGGCAGGCAGTAAGGTCAAGGCAGGCAGTAAGGTCAAGGCAGGCAGTAAGGTCAGGGCAGGCAGTAAGGTCAGGGCAGGCAGTATGGTCAGGGCAGGCAGTATGGTCAGGGCAGGCAGTATGGTCAGGGCAGGCAGTATGGTCAGGGCAGGCAGTATGGTCAGGGCAGACAGTATGGTCAGGGCAGACAGTATGGTCAGGGCAGGCAGTATGGTCAGGGCAGGCAGTATGGTCAGGGCAGGCAGTATGGTCAGGGCAGGCAGTATGGTCAGGGCAGGCAGTATGGTCAGGGCAGGCAGTATGGTCAGGGCAGGCAGTATGGTCAGGGCAGGCAGTATGGTCAGGGCAGGCAAGGGTCAAAACCGGGGGGACTAGCAAAAGCGCGACAAGGAAACAGCAGGCGCACGGAAAAACACACTGGTTGACTTGAACGAGCCACAGATAAACAGGGAACAACCGGAATAAATACCCAGGGACTAATGGGGAACACGGGTGACACCAGGAGGTGCGTGGAGACAATCACAAAGTCAGGTGAAACAGATCCGGGCGTGACTCCCTTATTGATCTTGTTTCGGGACAATAAAAGTAGCCTACAATGCATTCAATAATGTCTTCATAGTTTTAAAGTGATTATAATATAGGCTGCAGTGAACATGTAATTAGAATAAAGACGCAAAATCCCTGTGATTTGAACATTTCATTCCAAGTGGATCTACTCTCGATAGTTTATACTGGTCTAAAGAGGAACACTAGCAGGCCAGTCTGGCTGTATTTTTATTTATTTTTTCTGATAGTGAGTCTGTTGCAGATCATCATTCTCCAAAATCGTCCTATAATAATATGCTCCCAGCAGGCCCAGTTATTCACGAAAGTTTAACACGCATTCCTTTCCAATCAGAGCGGCTATTCCTCACGCACATAGAATCTAACCCTTTCAATACAACCTAAATATTTCTCATTTAAACTTTTAATATGTATTACCTGTTATACGTGGCATAAACACAACCACTCACAATGTTTCAATCTGATTAGGCTACATCAAAAGTCTTCCGCAGGCATACTCACGTACGACCAAAATCTTGCGTACGACCAAAATCTTGCGTACGACCAAAATTTCCTGCGTTCTCAAAATGGCTTGACATTAACCAGGTATCCAGCCAACCTGTTAATGCGAGTCAAGTACATGATGGATTTTTTTAAAAATGGTAACAGCACATTCATTGGAAAACGTTCGAAATGTTGACCGAACAAAATACGCTAGACAAGGTGGGTTCTTTTTGCATCATTAAAATTCGTTATTCGAGAAATGGCGTTGGAAATGCTTTTATATTGGTAAAATAACTATCATATTGAGGTAAACTTGGGAGTCATGTGATATGTTGTGTGGTCCTCCCACTAGGATTCAGGAAAGCATGCAGTTTATTAGGCCTACAAATGAAATGCATTCTAATGAACTTCACAGGGTGATGAGCTTGATGCTCCTTTCAATAAATATCGAGGGTCTTCTTCTGGTGACATGATGATCGATGCTTGCCTGCCATTTGACAAATCAAAATAATCTCGCAATTTGGTCCACAATAATCTCATCATGTAGTAGGCTATATCTGCGAGCTATTGCATAGAGCCACGTGCCAATACCAGAATGGGCACATTCGCTATACCTTACGCAACATGTCTTTGTGACATCCATCAGTAGGCCTAGAGTTTAAAATGCGATGCTACATGGTAATTATTCGGTACATGGTCATTTAACCGAAAATTTATTTTTTTATGTGCACTACCTATTTAAATGCACAGATGTGTATCCGCAACAAGTCAATTTGATGGAAACAACTCTGATAGGAAAATGTACATATTGTTTTTATGCAGTTTTGAGCATAATAGCATGAAAATATGTTGCCAATTGGATGGAAACCTAGCTATAGACACCCTAAAGACTAGTGTCACTTTGATTATGCCTGCATCATGGTTCACCAGCAGCACCAAACATAAAAAAATAAATAAACTACAGACCAGACAAAACAACCTTGTGAGAATTGTACTCCCCACTCATACTCATCTGGATGTCGAGCATTTTAAGCAGCTAGCCAGGCTATCTGAAAAAAAAAAGAGTACGATTAAATTACATTTGTTCTAGTACACAGCATTATCACAGACTCAGCCCCTGGGTACCTATCCAAATATTTTTCATTTGTTAGTGATGTTTTCCAGCCTAATACGAGAGGCAAAGACTCTAATATTCACTGTTTTAAATATAAAAAGAGTCTATCGGATAAGAACGCATTTTAATATACCGGCATTGTTGAGTGGAACAGACTACCACAGCAACTCAAAGCCATACCAACCATAACCACGTTTTAAAAGAATGTAAAAAACAGGATAATGTGAAAACAGTAGAACATTTTTTGTGTGTATCTATGTATGTATCTATTTGTGTACCTACACTACCATTCAACAGTTTTAGAAGGCCTACTATTTCAAGGGGTTTTCTTTATTTTTACTATTTTCTACATTGTAGAATAATAGTGAAGACATCAAAACTATGATATAACACAAATGGCATCATGTAGTAACCACAAAAGTGTTATATATATTTTATATTTGAGATTCTGTAAAGTAGCCATCCTTTGCCTTGATGACAGCTTTGCACACTCTTGGCATTCTCTCAACCTGCTTCATGAGGTAGTCACCTGGAAGGCATTTCAATTAACAGGTATGCCTTGTTAAAAGTTCATTTGTGGAATTTATTTCCTTCTTAATGCATTTGAGCCAATCAGTTGTGTTGTGGCAAGGTAGGGGGGGGGGGTATACAGAAGATAGCCCTATTTGGTAAAAGACCAAGTCCATATTATGGCAAGAACAGCTCAAATAAGCAAAGCGAAACGACAGTCCATCATTACTTTAAGACATGAACGTCAGTCAATAGGGAAAATGTTAAGAACTTCGAAAGTTTCTTCAAGTGCAGTCACAAAAACCACCAAGCGCTATGATGAAACTGGCTCTCATGAGGACCGCCACAGGAAAGGAAGACCCAGAGTTATATCTGTTGCACAGGATAAGTTCATTAGTTACCAGCCTCAGAAATTGCAGCCCAAATAAATGCTTCACAGAGTTCAAGTAAGACACATCTCAACATCAACTGTTCAGAGGAGACTGTGAATCAGGCCTTCGTGGTCAAATTGCTGCAAAGAAACCACTAATAAAGGTCCCCAATAAGAAGAAGAGACTTGCTTGGGCCAAGAAATATGAACAATGGACATTAGACCAGTGGAAATGTGTCCTTTGGTCTGGAGTCCAAATTGGAGATTTTTGGTTCCAAACGCCATGTCTTTGTGAGAGACGTGGTGTGGGAGAACGGATGATCTCCGCATGTGTATTTCCCACCATAAAACAATTCAAGGTTCACATTCAAGGTTCAGAATTCAAGGTTCACTTAACCAGCATGGCTACCACAGCATTCTGCAGCGATACGCCATCCCATCTGGTTTGCGCTTAGTGGGACTATCATTTGTTTTTCAACAGGACAATGACCCAGGACACCTCCAGGCTGTGTAACGGCTATTTTACCATGGAGGAGAGTGATGGAGTGCTGCATCAGATGTCCTGGCCTCCATAATCCCCAGACCTCAATGAAATTGAGATGGTTTGGAATGAGTCAGACTGCAGAATGAGGGAAAAACAGTCAACAAGTGCTCAGCATATGTGGGAACTCCCTCAAGGCTGTTGGGAAAGCATTCCCGGTGAAGCTGGTTGAGAGAATGCCAAGAGTGTGCGAAGCTGTAATCAAGGCAAAGGGTGGCTATTTGATATAAATAAATATACATTTGATTAGTTTAACACTTTTTTGGTTACATTATTCCATGTTTAATTTCATAGCTTTGATGTTTTCACTATTATTCTGCAATGTAGAAAATAGTAAAAATAAAGAAAAACCCTTAAATTAGTAGGTGTTTTAAAACTTTTGACCGCAGTGGAAATACGTTTTTAATTGACAAAACAATCAATCAATCCAAACTGTACAGTGGCAATTTGATGAACGGAAACACAAAAAGGTTTAATGACATTCAGAGATTGTCAAGCCAAGCCTTCTATACTGGGTAAACCTACAAGATAGGGAGGGATATATTTTCAGTTTTCTGGGATTGACATGGTCTATCTATTGTGGTGTTGAAAACGCAAACCATGATATTGAAGCGCCTGAGGTCTGTACACTTTCTTTATTATGGTTATGTGGTGCACAGATACACAGAAACCTGTTGGTGGGAAATCCGTTACATATATTTTATATAATTCTAAATATGACATCAAAATGTTGATAATCTGATTTCCCGCTAGCTGATCATTGTCTTCAGTTGACTCTGATCATAGTGTAAGCCTAATGAAGTAGGAAGAGAGAGTGGGCTCGTCTGTGGTGGTCGGCGAACCCTCAGTCGTTGACTGTGCCACAAAAGAACGCTGAAGTGCAAAGTCAATATCCACGTTTATAAACACAGGTGTCGCTACACTGCCCTACATAGGCAAAACACAGTAACCACGAATTTGTTTTTTTTTTTTACATTTGATTTGTTGTAGTAGACAGGTATTATCTGATTAATGTGGTATTTGTTCTTCTATCAGGAAACTAAGCCAGTTGATCAGAATATATCATGGTGTATCAGAAAATGCTGTCTGTCTAAACAGAAAAAGACTTCGAAGTCAGATTTTGCAGTAAAAACAACTGTGTTGCCTTTGTAGGGCAGTATTGTTATTTGTGATCGTAAACATTAGGGAAGGGTCAAGTGAAAATATGATCCTCCCCCCACAGTAAATGTTGAACCGTCCCTAAAGACTTCAGAACAAATGAATAAACCACACATAACACATTGATAATGGCTTAAAAAAATGCGATGACTATGATCAGTGATTTGAATTAGGCGAAATAGCTACTCATTTTGGGTGCCGGCTCTGTTTTCATTTAGGTGCAGGAACTCCAGAAGAAACACATTTGAGCCAAGTCAAGCACTGACTACGATATGACTGAGATGTCGTTTCTCTTCAAATAACTAGGTTGAACCCAAACACGTGCCAGTATTTTTTACGCCACTGGATGACGCTCCAATCTTCCAAATTCCAACAGCCCTCCCTCCAGGCGATTCATCGGTGACGTCAGCTCAAGTGAAAGACGGAAGCAAAGCGCTCATTGTGGAGCCGTCAGTAAAAGTAGTTGTAGCGACAGCTTGGGAAAGCTCATAGATAGTACAGCGTGGTCGCCTCTCCTGCTCAGTGGCAACATTTGATTGAATAGGTATATATACACATTAGATAGAGAGGAATAACGTTGCTCTTTTTTTTGTGTGTGTGTGTGTGACTATGGCTGATGTTACGCAATTCAACGAGGGGACCGGGGACTTCGCGAAAGGGTTCGCTCGTAAAGGAGCGTTGAGGCAGAAGAACGTCCATGAAGTGAAGGACCACAAATTCACTGCGAGATTCTTCAAGCAGCCGACTTTTTGTAGCCACTGCACCGACTTTATCTGGTAAGCGCCTTTCCCCTCTCCAGACGGCCTCTGCCTGTTGAACGTTTGAGAACTCCGCTGTCTTCTCGACCAGCTATTCGGTTGTCACTTTCCCTACATAGCGAACTGTGCTGCACCGTTACGTATACTTTCCTTACTGGAATGGTTGGTCTACCACGCCAAAGCTGGACGTCCTTAAAGCCAACATTTGACTGTAATGTGCCTCAATGCAAGTCCAAAGTAAATGAATCCGTTCTGCCTACGGTGGGCTAGATTCGCCGTGTGCATTGGGATTGTGACAGCGCGCCTACCTTGATGTTTGTTACAAGTTGTAAAAGTTGTATTTCTCCTAGTCCTCATGTTTTTGATACATATTTTGAAATAACTTACTGCCAACGAGCTATATAGTCTCTTAAACCGAAACACAAGTAACAAGTGGTAACTATTCGGGTGGTTGAAGACCCACCCATGTTGACCAACCTTCCTCTTTTCAAGGTGGTGTGTTTGCTTGACTATGTATTGATAGCTACAGAGATATGTCACCTTGAGTGAGTGAACAACATTTTACAGTTACGACCTATGGCCGCTAAAATCCTAAGTAATGTGTAATGATCCTTGGGAAACACCTTAAACAGTTTTAGGCTACTTGCTTTTTTGACTCGGAGTCTTTGAGAACTGCTGTTTCTGCTTGATATTACTAACGTGTTTGTGTATGTCTGTTTCCATGCTATTTGCTATATTTCATTCCTCACTCTCCTCTCTTTTCACAGGGGATTTGGAAAGCAAGGATTCCAGTGCCAAGGTAATGAATGATGTCCACTTACTCAGCTCCAGTCCACCATGCAGTGTGTGTGTGTGTGTGTGTGTGTGTGTGTGTGTGTGTGTGTGTGTGTGTGTGTGTGTGTGTGTGTGTGTGTGTGTGTGTGTGTGTGTGTGTGTGTGTGTGTGTGTGTGTGTGTGTGTGTGGTACTGCATTAATTCAAGAGGACCAGTCAACCTGACTTGCATAGACTAAAGAATGTTGCAATTTGTATTGGAGTTACTTACCTTTCAAAGAGTTTGAGATATACATACGGTAGGCAGTGTTCCCTCTAAACTGCACTGGCAGCTCCCATCAGACTGCAGCATTCATTTTTTTTCCGTTAAAGGAGCAGTGTTCTAATTTGAGAGGGTCTTGAATAAAACTAAATAGCCAATAGGCAGAGGGTAGCATAATTTGTCTGATTCTTTGTAATAATGGTATGGGAGTAATAATGCATTTTATTTTGTAAAGTGGTTTATTGCATCAACAAAGCACAACATTTTCAATCACCACCTTGTCTGAAGAACAAGTGGAGAAACAGGTTTTTTGCAAAAGTCTCATGGAATGTAGGCCTTCTTTGAACACCACACATTGGCTGTTACTGTAGGCTTAACCGCTATTTCCATGTTAAAATGTTATGGGATGCATTTTTCTCCGTTGTTTTTGAGGATAGGCCACTCTGGTAGGCCTACATGATGATCAAATATCCACAGTAGCTTACTTGGCCACTGTTAACAGTAAATTAAAGCAGGTACAGCCTCGGTGTTCACAGTAAACACACGGCAGAAGTTGCACAGCATTCTCACAACATTGAAGTTTGCGTTGACAAAATAATGTTGCAATTCTTATTGGAGTTACTGTTGGAGTATGATGTCTTCCTTACACACACACACACACACACACACACACACACACACACACACACACACACACACACACACACACACACACACACACACACAGGAATATGAAGTCGTAAATAACAGAAAAGAATGTTTTTAAAGTATCTGTGACGAAGCACTCAGGTGTAATCACTCAAAGAAAAGGCATGGATAGATGTGACAGTTTTATGTTTCCGACCCTTTTCCAATCTCATTACCATTTCAAGTCATTTGAAGCAGTTCTTTAAAAAAAACGTTTTTTTATACATATTTAATGACTCGCAACTTAGACTTTGAACTGTCTTTATTCTCCGGGCGTTTTTTTTTTTTTTTTTTTTTTTTTTGAGTCTCAGGAGTTTCTTCAAAATGCACTTTGAGACTTAAATCATCTTAATTGGGTTTATGCAGCTAATACTAGGGAATATCTTGACATTTAGTGGTTGTTTGTGTGAAGAATTGATTGTCTGCAAAAACGTTTTTTTTTATTTTTTAAATATGGTTATTCTAGATATCAAAGTGAGAACATTTACAATGCACTCCTCAGCTCTTGGAAAGATGAACCTAGTTGTTCTGGGGACTATTTGCTAAACATTAAATGGAGAAATTAATTAGCATACATTATTCCCAGCTGACTGACATTAAATCAAATCCCACATGGCAATCTCATGGATGCCAGAGTTCAAATAGGCCTTGTAAAGTAAACAGAAATATGAGATTTTCTCTACAAATCCAAAGCCCTATAGGCCCCTGTCAAAAGTGGTGCACTACATAGGGATTAGGGTGCCATTTGGGACTTAGAATGGTGTACTGTAGCCTGGCAGCTGAATCTGCTTGTGCTTTAACCAGGCTAGGTCAGAGGGGTTAATGGTATTTTCCTGTAGTTTGCCAAGTCTCCTTAGTCAGGGTGAGTATGTGTGTCTTCCATGTACCATCAATAATCTCAACCTTCTTGTTTACCGATTCCTATCTGCACAGTACTGTAGGTAAGTGCATTTCTCAAACCTGAAGAATGTAGGCTTCTAGGCTTCCAGGCTATGTGCTCGTGCTGAGAAAAGCCAAACTTTTGTCTCAAGAAGATGTTTTATCAAGCTACCAGTTACCAGGATTTATAAAGGGTTTCTAAGCTGTATATAGGCTATATACACTTAGTACAAACATTTGGAACACATTCCTAATATTGAGGTTAACTCCCCTTAGCCCTCAAGACAGCCTCAATTCGTCATGGCATGCACTCTACAAGGTGTCGAAAGCATTCCACGGTGATGCTGGCCCGTGTTGACTCCAATGCTTCCCACAGTTGTTTCAACTTGGCTGGATATCCTTTGGGTGGTGGACCATTCTTGATACACACGCAGGAAACTATTGAGTGTGGGAAAATCCAGCAGCGTTGCAGTTCTTGACACACTCAAACCGGTGCGCCTGGCACCTACTACCATACTCTGTTCAAAGGCACGTAAATATTTTGTCTTACTCATCCACCCTCTGAATGGCGCACATACACAATCCATGTCTCAATTGTCTCAAGGCTTTAAAATCTTTCTTTAACCTGTCTCCTCCCCTTCATCTACGCTAATTGAAGTGGATTTAACAAGTGACATCAATAATGGATCATAGCTTCCACTTGTATTCACTTGGTCAGTCTGTCATGGAAAGAGCAGGTGTTCCTAATGTTTTGTACACTTAGTGTATATTTATGTATTCAGATTCAGTTTTATAGTTTTAGATGGCAATTATTTTTAAAGGGTAATGTGTTGCCTTGGACATTTACTGACAATAATGCTGCACTAACTCAAGCCAAGTCTTCACTAGCCAGATGTTTATTTTGGTTCTAAAAAGCATTGTGGCCTGACCTGAAGATTTTAAATATAATTTAATAGTGTATAATTGTGGTGCTTAGAGATTGTTGTCGTAAGTCCTCGATTGTAAATCAGATTGTAAGCGACTATGGATGAAAGTGTCGGATAAATGACTATTTAATGTGTCTGATATCACAAGACCGTTCTCATGCAGAAAAGAGAAATGACAGTAGCTCCTCATTTTACTGGAGACATCATAAAGGAAGTGGATCATTGCAGTACGTTATCTGCTGTCTTCATCTGTCTTAACATTTCTAAAGCTGACAATTAGCTTGGCAGCCAGAGAGAGAAATGTTGGTTCGCTGGAAAAGTTATTTATTTTATTGGAATCATTACTTTTTCTTATTCTTTGTAAGCATTTCTTGCATGGATGCACTTCCAATGAACTGGTGTAATACCTGAGGAAAAACCCACTCTCATCCTTTCTCTAGAAGATAGGAAAATGTCCTGCTTTGCTCACATTCTTAAGGAGCAAACACTTCATTAACAACGATACCGGTTGAATGCCAGTTAAGTATGTTGATATGCGCTTAAGTGGTGTCCCTGTCGGATATATGCCATCCTCTGAACATGAATGGTAGTGTAATGTGGAAAGTGGTGATCTTGCCAGCCAGTGCTGAGAGTCCCTGCTTCATGGTAAGTGCTGCTGCTTCAGCCAGCCAGGATGATGTTAACCTGTGATCATTGAGCCGTTGGTTGAATGTGATCCTTTCTGAAAGGTTGTCTTCTGAGAGCTGCTGTTAAATGGCGGCAAAATACATCCATTTGCTGGAGTACGAGGATAAACACTCTCCAGAGAAGGCTTTTTGATCTCTTGGGGGTTCAGAAGCCCCTCGTCTGGAATATGACTGTTTTTATTGTTGTGGAGTGAGAGAGAGAAAGTGTGTGTGTGTGTGTGTATTAGGGTTGCACATTTTGCGGGAATATTCAGAGATGGACTTTCCGTGGGAATATATGGGAATTAACGGGACTATATGGGAATTAATTGAAATATATGCTAATGAATATTAATACCATTTAAATGTAGATGTTTTTTTGCATTGGATTTATTTACCAAATAATATGTAGACAGAAACATAAACCTTTTACTTTATCATAAGTAGACATGATTGCAAATTATTAAATCCTTCCAATAGAACATTTTTTACAAATTTGATTACGGATTGAACTTTAATTAAATGAGTTAGCTCTTCACTTGGGATGAAAAATGTATGGAAACAGGTGAATTAACACTCCTCGGTTAGCAGGCTCAAGCAAGCTAAAACCCACATGGTAGCAAAAACTAACTAGCCGAAATTGTTAACAAGTTAGAAATGATTTAAACACTTTGCTGTAGGTTACTATTTACTAGTTAACAAAATAATCATGTATGTCATGTCAAATATATTCACCCCACCTGGTATTGTACTAAAAATTTACCAGAAAGTATGTAGTCCTAGGCTCAGACAGTGTAGTAGTGTGGGCTCAATAGCATCTCATTAGTGTTTTAAGATCTTGAGTCAGCTGTACATGTGATGGAAGAATGTGCTGTGCGTGTAGAGGGTTGTAATTCTATTGAATTGGTGATAGTTTAACCAAAATATGCCGCAAGACCTAGAATTGCCTTATGTGTATCCACAAAAAAGGTTCACTGTTATAAGCTAACTTTTTTTGATGAATTTATAAGCAAAATTCCCCAAATTCCAGGGCTTAACTTCCCACGGAAAATTTCTGGAAATGTACTGGAAAGATTCCGACCCTTTGCAACCCTAGTGTGTATACTTGTGTGTGTTCAGGTTCCTGCATGCATGTGTGTATGTATCCATACATACGGATGTGTGTTGTGTGTCTTGGAGGTGTGATGCACTCAGAGGCGAGGTGATAACGGCCCTGCTATTCAAAAGCTGAAGATCCCACTTAAAAATACCTGTTCGCTAATCAATTATTAACGGGCTCTGTGGAAATGGGGAGGCTCAAGTCAACAAGCAGGGAGGCTTCTATTGAGTAGAGACATGATAAGTCTATCCCGTTGAGCTTTCTGTGCTGGCCTGAAATGAAGTTACATTTGATTTTCTGGAATTTTAAAATGTCTTTCTGGTATTAATTAATTTGTTGGTGTTCAACTGTGAACTCGACATACAGTATCTGTGTTTCCAACTTTTGTGAAATCACTGCTTGCGAGACAGTTCAAATGTGCTTGTCATATTGGTCTCCATTGTAAAACCATTAGCTGCCAATCCGCCATGGATTATTTCACATCTGCTCTATTTTGACCACCTAAAGCAAACATGGATGATTTAAGAATTAAAGATCTCTTCCTATCGTTTATGGGAAATCCCCAGACACTACACAGAGCTTGATGAGTTGTCAGAAACCTTAGCCAACAGAGATATCATATCCACGAGCTAACACTCAACCAGTCTTTTCCTTGGTTTGTAAACCGACACCTCACGGTCACAGTTGAGCTGTGCTGTTGTGTCACTACCATGTTACTCGCCCTCTCCAATTTATATGTTGAGCAAATGCGACCAAAGTAAAGGTGAGGGGTGACCAGGCCCTCATGTTTACCCAAGTGCAAGTTGTCACTATGTGAGATGGTATCTGTGCCAATTCTTGTTCCCCCTTAAACGATCCTGTTTCTGTGGAATCTAATTCCACAAGTTAACCTGCAGGCGTTTGTCTTCATATCCCAATTACATAGGAATTGCTGTTGCCACGTTGTAAACTTGTGCATGGCTCCACACCCAGCCTATATAAACTGTACCATTAAAACATGATGGTAGTCTTTCATCCAAATAGTAGGAATGTAGGTGTTACCGCTAATATTGAATGGAGGATTTAGAGTAAGCATTCTATTGCTGGTTATTGGCCCAATTGAACATTTAAGCCCATCTAGGCACATCGTATACTGTACCTAAGCGTATATAAATTGATTCTAAACTGAAATGACCATTGAGAAGTCACCTGCTTTTAGATCTTACATAGTCTCCTGGCAGGCTTGTCCAAATATTGAAACCATGTTAAAACAACCATAAAACCATTGGCTTCAAAACGACCTACCTCAGATGGGTTTTTAAGTGTTTCTCTCTCTACTACTACTACTACTACTTCTCTTCCATTATGGTTGGAGTATGGATGGAGAAATGAAGCCCAGGGAATAGTGTCTTCGTGGATGGTCTGAAGGGTTGATGGAAGGGTTGAATGGGGTCTCCTTTGACGGGTGGTAGTGGAGTTTACCCGACGCCTTCCAATGGTCTGTGGTTGCTGAGAGTGGACGAATAATAGGTTTCTTCGTGTGAGAGGAGCAATCTCCTGTGTCTAGGGACATGTAGGGAACATGAATGGGGATGTGTGGATGGACAGTGTAATGGTGCCACAAAATTGAGTTTTTTCCTTTTCTTTTTTTCTTTCTCTCATTTGAAATGAAACAGTCCAAATTAGGTTAGATCAGTCCAGACACAACATGTTATGAAATACCTGAACCAATGTAGACAAATTGAGGTCCTGCATATTTACATATAGCAAAGGTTTCAAAGTCATGTTCCCTCTATTTAAAACTACTTAACACAACCACTAACCAGGATAATTGTCACAGACAAACCAAGCCGGTGTGTCTCTGTTCACCTTCTTTGTGTTTGCAGACATGCTTAACCATGTTCTAACCAAGCATTGACCCGGAGGAGACGTGATAACACACTCCCTCCCGGTTCCCTGGAACCTCCCCTCCCCCCTTTTTTTTGATGAACAGTGTCCTCTCAAGCCCGCTCTCTGATCAAGCTCCTGTGCTCCGGGCTTGTTTAGACAGTGCCAAGGGGAATCCTTCTGCATATCCTGTGTTGACGGAGGACGGAAAGGTCAACTCTACCCTGTGTCTTTACTTTCCCCCGCAGTACACCAGGTGTGTATTCTAGTCCTCCCATCTCCCATGGGTACCGAGGACTCCCATGGGTACCGAGGACTCCCATGGGTACCGAGGACTCCCATGGGTACCGAGGACTCCCATGGGTACCGAGGACTCCCATGGGTACCGAGGACTCCCATGGGTACCGAGGACTCCCATGGGTACCGAGGACTCCCATGGGTACCGAGGACTCCCATCTGCCTTCCCCGTAGTACATTTTTTGTTTTTGTTTTGAGCAGGTCTCACTTTCTTTTGCTGTAACGTCTAGTTTCAGAGAGACCGGTTTTTAGGTCTAGTTCTGGATTTAAAACATTCTCAATGGAAATTCTCCATCCGTAGTGCTATTTAGTCCGGGACTAGGCCTATTCTGTGTCCGAGAAACCTTTCCTTAGTATCCAAAACCCTTTTTATGGCTTCCGTGCGTAGGTAGGTAGTTTGTTATGGGGGACTACAGAACTCCTCATGGAACTAGTGGGTCCTGTTTCATCTATCAGACTCTCTATGCTTAACATAGACAGAACCTGTACTATGCCATTACTTCTGCAAGGTACAGTTAATCTTTTTTGTATTTATTACTGGCTCTTTGTTATAATGTAGAGTTTACAAATGTTTTGACCAAGACGAGTGACTGACAGAATGTGTGCTGATATGCTCTGACTCGTTGCATAATCATTGGCATCACTCCCAATTATGTGAAAGCGTCTGCTGCATAGACCAGAGGTTTACTTTCATGAAAACCGTGTTTTTGGAACAATCGAACCTCAATGGGTTATGGTTTGATTATCCTTCCATGGTGCTGTCTTCATTGTAAATCCTCTGCAGGATTCCATGTACTCTTTCCCCACCATATTTCCCCTGGGTTTAATAGCCCTTGTCTACTCTATAATGAATGCCATCTCTTCCTTAGGGACGTGTGGTGGCTTTATCACAAAGTCCACCTGGAATCAACGTTAACGGACAGTGTTGGTACCAGTCAGTGAAGGCAGGGTTAGAGGGAGAATTTGCCATAAACAAACCCACTGCTGACACCAGTCGACAGGCAAAGGCCAACTGTGTCAACCAACCAGGGTTATGTGATTTATGCTGGCACTGTGGATTACCAAACACATTGCCCTGGGCGATGCCTATAGGCTTTGGTGGACCCAGCGCATTGCCTCGGAGGCTGTGGATTGGTTTCTTTCACAATAGGGCTCTCATCCCCTGGGCTGAGTGCCAGAGAGCTTGGCCGCTCCGGTGCACTCTGCCATGGGTAGAGCACATGTAACCCCCCTCTCTCGCTCCTCATTCTCTCCATTCCACCGCATCCTAAGGGAAATGATCAGTAAAGCCCTCGGTTAGCGCCAGGCTCATTCTTCATGTACTCTGAAAGCTGAGGTCATGACCTTGAATTCTACCCAAGCTGATTTAGCTGCTGCTCATCACAATAGTGAAAGAGAATACAGAGAGGGCTGCTAGTAGAGTTTGTGTGTGTGTGTGGCTCTGTCTGTCTCTGTCTATCGGGTTAGTCATCCAATCCACTCTGATGGCAGGGGTAACCGGGCAGATTAAAGGGATGATGTGAATACGCTGTCCCCGGGAGTAAAACCGCTTAACCTCCTAAACCTTCCATTGGCACAGCCTCTAGATCCTCCATCCACCTTAGGACACACAACATAGACAATCCCTCGTTTCCAGCCCACGTATGCACACAGACACAACAGCACCCCTGGCCCCTAGGGCTGAGCAGAAAGAACGGAACAGAGCGATCCTCCATTACCCTGAGAGCTATTACAGTGCAACAGCTGGATATCTAGGCTCATATTGAACCCCTCAACCACAATTTTCTTTAGTGATGGTTATTAAAATGCTGTATATGGACTATGTCTATTCATCAACTTTCCACAACTCACTTTAGTGCCGGGCATTATTAAAAACGCTGTAGACCTATGCGGACTCTCTAATAACATAATACCTCGGTTTGAAAGCGAGGCAGCGGCGTCATTTCTTCTGTCCGTACTAAAGTCAAATGGGCCGTGGGCATACCCGAATGGGCTGAGAGCCGGGCAACAACCAAGCCGGGGTCATTTGGCCCATGCATTAGTAGCCAGGATGCCTGTGTCATGGATTGCCTCTACTTTGTAAATGACTTGCCATCGCCACTGGTTAGTCCAGGGCATTTCCAGGGCTGTGTGGGTGGATTATGGCTTTAGATCCAACAGAGCTGATGTGTCTGTCTGTCTGTCTTTGTGGCCAGGCGGACATGGGGAAAGCCTGCATGGGCGGAGATCCCTTCAAAACAGCCTAAATGTGTCAATACTTCCGCTGTGTGACTTTAAGCTAAACCAGACAGGCAGCACCATGCTGTAACGGGGGATCCCCAGAGAGATGGACCGATACCCAGCTACCCACACTGACCAGAAATGACCTTTACAAGACAAGCGGCCGTTTTTGGATTTCCGTTAAAACCTCTGTTTTTGACAATGTAGATGTACCGCATCAAAATGAAAGCCATCTGTTCATGTTGAATAATTTACTCACTAGGGGAAATGCTTTTTGAAATGTGAACAGGGTACGTTAATATTAGAGTGGCAGTGAAATGTAGCCGTTTTGCGTGCCAAACATGGCCAGATGGGTGACTGTATTTCAGGGGGATATGCTTTCAGACCACCCAAGACATCGCTGTATAAAGTGCAATTGAACGTAATCGTGAACCAATGGGCTAAGAGCTTCGTTGTCTACCTCTGTGCACGTTCATTCAAATCTTGTTCGCCAGAGAATTCCAGCAGGGTTGGAAATGCATCCACTGACACCTGTGTGGCATGAGATAATAGCCCCCTGTTTACTTGCTGATACATGATTGATCCGAGCCGCTTTCGCAGTACGGGGGCTTTGTTTACCTAGTCACTTCAATCAAACAAAGAAGACAGCCAGAGCTTTGATGGCAACCCCTGGCGAAAAAGGGCAGAACATTTTAGTTGTTCAGAATCACTTTTCTCTTGGTCGTCAGCCTGAAATCAAATGTAACAGGTGTTCTTGTTCACATACTTTTCTTCTCGGAGAGCGAATGATGGCGGAAAAGGGAGGAGTAAGTGACAGAAAAGGGGAGACTGGAGGAGAATAGACATAAGGCCCTTAGGACTATCACCAGTGTCTACTCCACAGTGTCTACTCCACAGTATGCTTTGTACTCCCGCTACTCCTCCTCTAAGAATAATATTGACAATGTTACCAGATGACATCATACACCAGATGACATCATACATCGGATGAAAAGCTCCCTTTGCTGGACTATGTTTTTCCACTAGCAAAGTGCTGAAGCTTTCCCACACTAATCCTTAGAGCCAGGTCCTTTGATCTTGTTGCCTTTCCCATTGAGAAGATGCATCTGCACAGTGCAGCTCTCATCCCAGAGGAAAGAGGTTGCTAGGTCTGGACTATGTTTGCTGGGGGACCTTAGTGCTTTTTCTGTCTTACCGTTATGACTTGGCAGTCAGGTCATAACAGAATAAGGTTGACAACACACAGCCACGCCAGTAGGAGAGAAAGCATAAGCATACAGGATGAATGGGTGTGTCGAGTATGTCGTGTGTCCTGATTTGCCAGGTTCCTTGTTCGTTATGCTTCCGCATCACGTCATGTCTTAGAACAGACCTGAGAACAGACCTAAACCGTGTGTTATTCACGGTAATCCACAGGTGCTCATGACTTATTGCTAAAATAGAGATTTATAAACCAGATTTATAAATCCGTAATCAAATATGTATTAAATTGTGCTTTTAAAGCTGCAGCATGTATTGTATGTGAACTGACAAAATTCACATAGAAATATGAGTTATAGATCTGTCATTCTCATTGAAAGCAAGAAGCGGTAGATGTATTCTATGTGCGCTGTTTCTAGGCTTCCCGTTTCGTTTTTACTTCTTACTTTTAAGTTTTGTTCACCAGCTAGAAGCAGCTAAAAATACTATTTTTGGTTATGGAATATAGATTTCACAGTGGTTTAGATGGCTCAATGATTCTCTACACTATACTTGCTTGTTTTGTCACAAAATTAATTTAGGAGAACTGTTAGAATATTAGCAACCAGGAAATGTCGTGGGCGATTTCTGCATAGTGCATCTTTAAGTTGTCAAACTATTACATTTAAGTTGTATTGTACTTAAAGCCTATAAATTACTTTCAGATACCAAGATGCTTTCTGGGCCTTTCAATGGCTCTTTTGCTTATCGCTCACCAGTATTGTGTTGTCAGACAAAGAGATGCATTGAAGGTGTCATGCATTTTGACTCATGTTTACATGGTCTGGGCTTGCACTAATGTTTGCGGAGCAAAATGACTCTAGGGTAAATGGAACAGAGACACTCCACTCGTGGCAACTAGGGAGACGGACACTTCCTTGTAGCCTTCCAATGTCAACACGTCTTATCCTCTAGATCCATAGGCTTTCTATAGAAAGCACGAATGGGTGCTGTAGCTACTGTATTTGCAACTGTCACTTGAGCCATAATTTACATAACCTTACCTCACTTAGCTCTGCCTTGAATATTGTGACATTTGTATGTAAAAGGGCTTCCTTTAAAGATGCAATATGCAGACAAAGTTTGAATAGTTTACCTCATTTCAGTTTGTGACAAAACGAGCAGTCATTGTCTGCACAATCATTGTACCATCTGAACCGCTGTGAAATATCTTTAACAACCAAAAATACTGTGTTTTCAGATGTTTAAAGCTGATGTACAAAACTGAAAGTAAAAGACGCAAAAACTAAACTTAACAGAAACCATAGAAATAGATTACATGGAACAGATCTGCCTCTTTTTTTAGACTTGTTTTCAATGAAAATAACAGGTCTATAATACACATTTCTATGTGAATTTGGTCTGGTCGCCCAAAATGTTACATATTGTAGCTTTTAAGTAAATTATTGAAGTGTAGGTAAGGTGGCTTACAGCATATCATGCTTCTATTCAGCTGCCTGCTCTAACCGCAGCTTTTACTGCAAATAAAGTGAATTGAATGCTTTTTATAGTACGTGGACTACATAAATTTAAGGAGAATCCCTTTAGGATTATGCTCCTGAGATGTGAGCTTATGAGGGGTTTAGCACTCTACTCATGATCAATACCATGAGAAAATCCCTCTCTCGACTCAATGTGAGTCTCTACGAAAACATGGAGTCACATCTGCAAAATGTCCCACATTTGCACGCAGGGCACTTTGACCATCAGCCGTATTTCCCTTACACCATTTAACACTGACCCTCCGCCGACCAGATGAACGTGGCAACATCTTCCATTTTCTAGCGCTTCCATACCTACGTCCAATGATCATTGATCTCTGTCGTCCCCGGACCCAGTAAGTCTTTACCAGGCTCTCTCCTGGGGCTTAGCGTCTAATCATGCTCCTCTAGAATGATTCATAGTGGATCAATACAAAGCGTCTCAGAGTAGGAGTGCTGATCTTGGATCAGTTCTTTGGTATTTTAAATCATAACTAATAAGAGGGGTGACCTTTTTTTCCTAGGCCAGCACTCTTACTCTGAGAAGCTTTATAGATACGGGCCCTAGTTAAAAGGATAGCTTGTTTTAATAGGACTCGAACCATCCACTTCATTAAGCTGTTATGACACATAAAGGGGGAAACTGGAGAGGGGTAAAATGTGTTTGTTGTTACAACCTATGAAACAGAAACAACGTGTGTTTGAACATGGTAACAGCTTCTTTTTATACTGATAAAATGAATACCCCCGACCCGTGGTCGGCAAGACGCGTGGTCAAATGATGAAAACAACATCCGTGGCCTAAACATCATAAGTGTTAAGTGGCCTTGATAAATAGTGAAAACCATCACAAAGCAAAAATGGCATTCTAATGAATTTAAGTGTCGATAGGACAGCCGTCCATTTTGGTCAGCTTGTGCTTACATTGGGGTGTGTCTGTAGTGCGTAATCTCTAGTTTCCTCTTCATTGTGTTCCTGTCGTCTTGTCATTCTTCAGCACCGTGGTGTAGTACAAGTGACTGTGCAGGTGCCTTATTTTGTGCAGAGGGAGGGAGCTCCCGACTCCCTTTGTTCATTGTGCCAGCAGATGAGGGTGAAGAGAATACATTTGCCAAAGTAAGGTTCCACAAGCCTCCTTCCCAAATTCTCTGACATTCGCTCACCTGCTGCCCAGTGTGGATATTTTCCCAGATATTGAATACCGTTCATCAGTTACAATTACGCACGCTCTCACTGTATAGCTTACTCCAAGGAGGGCAGAGTACACTGATCAGACCGTTTGGATTCAGTGGACTGATATAGGGTACATACCATTGTTTGAGGGTTATAATTAGAACAGATTGAGCCAATTAAGCTCGACATTAGGAAGGCGTTCCTAATGCTTGGTCTACTCTAATGCCCCCCCCCCATATGGGGTGTTTGAGTACGCTCAGATGTGTGGTCCTTTTATGAGAGGGGGAAGCCATATTGATGCAGGTTACCCTTGAACTCAGATCTAAATTGAACTCAGGCTTGTAGTTGAGTGTCATTTAATTTGTCAAATATGTTGGCCTAAATAAGTGATAATTCACAACCTTGTATCTTCCACATTATAATCAGAAGGTAAGACATTAGACATGGTCTCAGTTGTAAATTTTCTGTTTCACCGGAGGCCAAAGCTCAAATCCTCAGTATCAGTCAATCGTAGCACTGCGTGTGCCTGACTGTTGTCAATTCCATCGACCTTTTCATTAATGGTCCTCTATTGAGCTGATCCAGGAACTGCTCTCATCTCTGGTTCATGTATCTGGAGTGGTCTAGTGTTCTCAGGTGGTCCTAAGAACCTTTGCCATTGTTCTGCTCCCATAGTCGATGATGGGAAAGCTGTGTTAGTCTAAGCTTCTGGGAAAAATACTTGGTTTGTGAAATATCTGAAAGCACTGTGGGCGCTTTTGTTGCAGGGAGAGTACATTTTATTAAGTGAAACTGAAAAGAAGGTGAAATGGGTTTTTTATGAGCTCATGTTTTTATTTTATTTTTTTTAACTCAAACGTCATCAAGATTGAATGCTATATCAAAAAGAGACCAGTTGAGGATTAATATCGAAATCCTCTCTATTAATATCTAAATCCTCTCTAAAAGGCTTCACCTTTTCCATAATTTCCTGGAACAAAAATGTTCCTTTAAGCACATTGTTCATCAAGTCCCCGAACATATCACTCTAGCTCCATTTGACAGATTAGATGTACGGCTTGTTCTGGGCTATTGTACGGTTTAGTTTGAAAGCCATCTGAGCATGGTGTACCATTTAAAAAAAAATATATATATACAAATTGGTTAGCTGTAACCACTGTAGGGACTAAAGCGGATCGCTATGACTACTGTATTAGGCGCTAACGAGGGCAGCTATGACCACTGTATTAGGAGCTAACGAGGGCGGCTATGACCACTGTATTAGGAGCTAACGAGGGCGGCTATGACCACTGTATTAGGAGCTAACGAGGGCGGCTATGACCACTGTATTAGGAGCTAACGAGGGCGGCTATGACCACTGTATTAGGAGCTAACGAGGGCGGCTATGACCACTGTATTAGGAGCTAACGAGGGCGGCTATGACCACTGTATTAGGAGCTAACGAGGGCGGCTATGACCACTGTATTAGGAGCTAACGAGGGCGGCTATGACCACTGTATTAGGAGCTAACGAGGGCGGCTATGACCACTGTATTAGGAGCTAACGAGGGCGGCTATGACCACTGTATTAGGAGCTAACGAGGGCGGCTATGACCACTGTATTAGGAGCTAACGAGGGCGGCTATGACCACTGTATTAGGAGCTAACGAGGGCGGCTATGACCACTGTATTAGGAGCTAACGAGGGCGGCTATGACCACTGTATTAGGAGCTAACGAGGGCGGCTATGACCACTGTATTAGGAGCTAACGAGGGCGGCTATGACCACTGTATTAGGAGCTAACGAGGGCGGCTATGGCCACTGTATTAGGAGCTAACGAGGGCGGCTATGACCACTGTATTAGGAGCTAACGAGGGCGGCTATGACCACTGTATTAGGTGCTAAAGAGAACAGCTGTAACTACTACTGGACCAGGTTGCTCACTTCCTCAGCCTATTACCACACAAGCTACCTAGTTATGAACTGTACTTTAGCTGCTTTGCTGGCAGTGCGATCTGAAGGAAGAATGACAAGACATTGCTTACAATCTCATTACAACATGTGGCATGCCTCAAATACAACTGAATGAAACTCACCAGTCGTAAATGGTATCTCGATATTGGGGAAATGACATCTGGAATGAAAATCATTTCCATGAAAATGGGGCATATGGAGATGTGGAAATAGCCTACAAGGGCATTTATTAGCAATCTGTTTGTAGATAATGCAACGTTGTTGTGAATAATATTCAGCGAACAAGCCTAGAAGATTGAAGCCAATTATGCTTCCCCCGCTTCCAGAAGTCACAACGATGCCATTTCCATGTTATCTAAAACTTTGGCCTGTGAGCCTATATGACAACAAGCTGCCAGCCAATTAAGCTAATATTTTTAGCCTGAACAGTACATATTTGTCAAAGCAAGCCAACCTCGCTCTACCAGTCTGTAGCTGACATTGAGGCTGAGGTGGAGTGATGGTGCTAACAGCACTATCTGGTTGACTAGCATAGCATAGTGTAGCCTAGAGTATCATCCTGTTGTCTACAATCGCATTGGCTAGCATAGCGTAGCCTACAGTAGCATAGCGTTGCCTAGCTCTGCACTGCAGTCTGCTCTGTGACATTCCCCAGTATTAGCGGTGACAAAAACCAGGTGCTAATCTGAGCTGCTTCCCCAAACTCCATTAATTACCTGCTAGCACTCTGCTCTGTGTGACAGTGAGGGGCTTTGGGGAGGAACGTCATTGTTGTTGCTGTTGGGGCTGATGTCTGTTTAACATCAAACTCTTCATTTACACCTGTTAGCAAATTCTAGTCCAGCTTTTCTCTCTTTTTGTATCGTGTTCTCTCTCTATTTTCTCTGTTTCACCTTTACTTTGGATAATATAGCATGAGCTTTTACACTTCAATCACAACGGCCCAACACATTTTTCCTGGCATTTTGTTGAACAAATGCTTTTATGCCATTCTCAAAACACTTCAGCTACCCTGTTTAGGGGGTAAATGTCAGACAATTTTATAGACTGTGGTTGTTTTCCCCTTTTATTTATTTTACAGTCTCAGTTCTAACCTCACTTCTTGCCCTGATCAGATTGCGAATAGTTGCTTATCTCTGTGTAACTAGGGCCCAGAGTAAAAAAAAAAAAAATTCTGGCCAGGTCACATGGTCAAGAACAATTTTTAAGTATAACCATTATGCACTCATTTGCTGATGTTACTCTCTAATCTCCCATCCGTTTATGAAAGGATGCAGGTTTTAATAGATGAGTGCACCCATCTAATCAGTCATAGAGCTGGCAGCATCGCATGTAACATGGATCCTAGCGCTAAAGGTGTGTTGGACTGTTAGCCCACTTTGCAACTAGGAGGATCAGGATGCTTTCAACATGGAGATATGAAGAGAAATTAGTTATGTAATGCATAGGAGGCGCAGCCTGGCCCTTGGACATTAACACATGGATTAGTGGGGGTATTACTGTCTGAATGCATTACAGGTCTATTAGGTAGATGATGGAGTGCAGACTAATGCACCAGACTCAAAATTACAATGTAATCTGGACTTTAATTGCCTGGATTTTTGTTTTGATAATGTTATAATCTAATGGAAGAAAAAAACGGATTTATCGAGAACAGGAACAGGGTCGAGTTGAATCTTTTTTTTAAAAATCCTATAATCCCATTTTAGTAGGGATGATATGGTACAGTGTAATGCATTGGTAAGAGGCTGTTCTTATTGTTGTGTCTGCTACACAGATTATTTTCTTTGGAAATGATGGTGTTAAGCAGCCACAGACAGCATACAGACTGCCATGTCAAAAGAATATGCAGCGACAAGTATAAGCACTTGTCAAAGATCCTTCTATTATGTGATATAGGCCTACATGCATAGTGTTTGTGCAAACAGCATTCATTCGACTCAGTGGGAGTTATTCTCATTGTGTGGTTGCTATGTTTTTTTTAGAGTCTGCTTTATTGTTGAAACACTCCAGGCTCTCAGAGGAAGGATATATTTCTGGGGGGGGGGGGTTAGGGCTTTTTTCCTATTAAATCACTGTGACAGCCTCTGCTTTGCAGTAATTTCCTTCTTCAACCCTTAAAAAAGAGAAATAGAATTTGCAGCAGTTTTTGTACCTTGTTTTTAAAGGCCTGGGGGGGCTTATTTTCTTCCGATGTGGCACTATCCATTTGGACATGATCCTGGAACTTGTTATCTCTGCATCTGTGATATGTGCACTATGGTTGCCAAGGCAGCGGGCTTGGCTGGTCCAGGTTGAAAGTGGTTGAGTCATAAATGGCACCCTTTTCCCTATATAGTGCACTACTTTTGACCAGTGCCCACTATGTAGGGAATAGGGTGCCATTTGCGACGCAAGCAGTGTGTCCTCCCAACTGGTACTGCGAAGAGACAAGCCTATAGTGAGAATATAACTCTCTGTTCAACTTGACAACACTGCAAATGCATGGCATTTTCACTCCAACATAGAACATATGATGATTTTATTGATCATAGTCATAGTTGTAATTCTGAAATCCGCCTGCTTGCTGGTCTGAGAACATTTGATTGTTTCCCAGGAAGCATTTCGTCCTAGACCATTTCTCATTTATCTCATTTGATTGGTTCCCAGGAAGCGTTGTGTCACAGACCTTTTCTCATTTCTCGAATTTCCAATCCCGACTTTCCATCTGAAAAGGACCGTATTATGGAACCAAATTCTTGTTGTTGTGAAGGTTGAAATAGGTAAAGGACAATGGCATCGGTAGACACTTCGGTAGCAAGTTTACGGTCAGCACAATGTCCACCTATTATTGTCAGGAATTGAAAAATTCCTCTCTGGATTTGAATTGAAATGTCAAGTTGTCTGTATTAGTTGAGCTGCGATTTGAGGCATCAGCTGCCTCCATCCTTTTAGAGCCAATATTATTGTGTGTGGATTGATGCACACTCTCTTTGCTGCATGGCCTTAAGGGAGACAATATTTGCAAGTCTATTGACATTTTCTCCATTGTGCAACCACAACTCTGACGAACTGCAGCTAGTCTCAAACATACACTTAAAACCAATAGAAATACTGCAATTGCTGTCTTCCAAGTTTTCATTTGAGTCCTATGGTTCATGAACTTAACATTGCGATTTTAGAAAATGAGGTAAAAAAGTCCGCAATTCAGCTTTATATACATTTGAAAGCATCAATGTGTTATTATCAGGCTTCACATATTCAATTGAATTCTTGTTTTCGGTCACAGCGAGTACTGCTCTATACATAAATTCAACGTCAATAGTCTCTCTCGCTCTTGACTTTTACTGAAAACCCGCTCTCTGAAAACATTACCGAATAACCATCAACCCATTCTCCTGTTATTTCCGTGAGAACTCTGCCTCTCTTCCCAATGTCTCCAGCCCAATCTAACGGGCTAAACGCTTCAGCCTTGATTTTAAACTATCACACTGGGCCCGGACAACACGCAGGGGGGGTGAGATGGAGAAGTTTCTGCGTGAGGTGGAACCATTCCCTCTGAGCCATGGCGTTTTGTGGAGCTGCTGATTGGATCTGTCGCACTGCTCAAAACCTCACGCCCAATGACTCCAGCGGAAATGAAGCCAGGGTAAAATCTCCGTTCAACCTATGAATACAATTTTTTTGTTTTATTAAGATTCGTGTGATCCTGGTTTTGATTACTGCAGAGTAGAATGTGTCAGTGATGGATATATGAAGAGATCAACACATTCTGCTCACATAGGGCGGCGCACAATTGGCCCAGCGTCGCCTGGGTTAGTGTCGGGCCGGGGTAGACCGTCATTGTAAATAAGAATTTGTTCTTAACTGACTTGCCTACTTAAATAAAGGTAAACAAATATATATAAAAATATATATAATAAATATATATAAAGTATTCGGCCCCCTTGAACTTTGCGACCTTTTGCCACATTTCAGGCTTCAAACATAAAGATATAAAACTATTTTTTTGTAAAGAATCAACAACAAGTGGGACACAATCATGAAGTGGAACGACATTTATTGGATATTTCAAACTTTTTTAACAAATCAAAAACTGAAAAATTGGGCATGCAAAATTATTCAGCCCCCTTAAGTTAATACTTTGTAGCGCCACCTTTTGCTGCGATTACAGCTGTAAGTCGCTTGGGGTATGTCTATCAGTTTTGCACATCGAGAGACTGAATTTTTTTCCCATTCCTCCTTGCAAAACAGCTCGAGCTCAGTGAGGTTGGATGGAGAGCATTTGTGAACAGCAGTTTTCAGTTCTTTCCACAGATTCTCAATTGGATTCAGGTCTGAACTTTGACTTGGCCATTCTAACACCTGGATATGTTTATTTTTGAACCATTCCATTGTAGATTTTGCTTTATGTTTTGGATCATTGTCTTGTTGGAAGACAAATCTCCGTCCCAGTCTCAGGTCTTTTGCAGACTCCATCAGGTTTTCTTCCAGAATGGTCCTGTATTTGGCTCCATCCATCTTCCCATCAATTTTAACCATCTTCCCATCAATTTTAACCATCTTCCCTGTCCCTGCTGAAGAAAAGCAGGCTCAAACCATGATGCTGCCACCACCATGTTTGACAGTGGGGATGGTGTGTTCAGGGTGATGAGCTGTGTTGCTTTTACGCCAAACATAACGTGTTGCATTGTTGCCAAAAAGTTCAATTTTGGTTTCATCTGACCAGAGCACCTCCTTCCACATGTTTGGTGTGTCTCCCAGGTGGCTTGTGGCAAACATTAAATGACACTTTTTATGGATATGTTTAAGAAATGGCTTTCTTCTTGCCACTCTTCCATAAAGGCCAGATTTGTGCAATATACGACTGATTGTTGTCCTATGGACAGAGCCTCCCACCTCAGCTGTAGATCTCTGCAGTTCATCCAGAGTGATCATGGGCCTCTTGGTTGCATCTCTGATCAGTCTTCTCCTTGTATGAGCTGAAAGTTTAGAGGGACGGCCAGGTCTTGGTAGATTTGCAGTGGTCTGATACTCCTTCCATTTCAATATTATCGCTTGCACCTTGGGATGTTTAAAGCTTGGGAAATCTTTTTGTATCCAAATCCGGCTTTAAACTTCTTCACAGCAGTATCTCGGACCTGCCTGGTGTGTTCCTTGTTCTTTATGATGCTCTCTGCGCTTTTAACGGACCTCTGAGACTATCACAGTGTAGGTGCATTTATACGGAGACTTGATTACACACAGGTGGATTGTATTTATCATCATTAGTCATTTAGGTCAACATTGGATCATTCAGAGATCCTCACTGAACTTCTGGAGAGAGTTTGCTGCACTGAAAGTAAAGGGGCTGAATAATTTTGCACGCCCAATTTTTCAGTTTTTGATTTGTTAAAAAAGTTTGAAATATCCAATAAATGTCGTTCCAATTCATGATTGTGTCCCACTTGTTGTTGATTCTTCACAAAAAAATACAGTTTTATATCTTTATGTTTGAAGCCTGAAATGTGGCAAAAGGTCGCAAAGTTCAAGGGGGCCGAATACTTTCGCAAGGCACTGTAGGTTACTACTAACACGGTAGTAGTTCATGTTCTATACATATTGCAGTTAGGTATGTAATTATTAAACGATGCAAAGTAAATGAGCATATAAAGTACATTCAATAGCTTTGCACTCGTCAGACAGCGCATTGGATTTGCGCCATTGTAGAAGCACACTGGATTTGCGCCCACGCGCGACAGAACTGAATCAGTAGTGGAGATGTTACACACGTCTCCGTAGCATTGCAACAGGTTGTCACTGCGTTTTTTTAAAGTCAACTTTGTGACATGGAAAGTGAGCAATTTGCATATTGCAGGAGTATGAAACGGGTAAGGCTTTCAGGAAGACGTTGAACAACAACGTTTCTCACCTGGCAGGTTGTTTGGCACAGCGTGCTGTGGTGAGAGTGGAACCTAGTGTTTTCTAGATGTGTCCGTGAGGTGAAATTTCGATCTTGTTTTCACTCACCTCCCTGACCGCAGAACATCATATCACTCCCACTCCAGCAGGGAAACTGAACTGAGCCTTTGTTTGTTTCTAGACTTAGTGCTACGCTTTAACAACGGATAATGTATGATTTGCAAAAGTTACTACATTTTTGCATTCACAGGCTTATGTGGCATGGGGTTTTTAAGAGTTTGGATCTGCATCCAACGTCTATTTACCTCTGTGGGTTGGCAAAGGGCCAAATGCAACAGTCTTACAGTCTGAATGACGATATCAAATGCTTGTTGGATTTGATGAACTCCGTTGCAAGCTCCAGTGGTTCCACCCGATTTCATACCAACTCAAATCGTTTACAGGCCTAATTCGTGGCAATGTCAACCACAGACTAGATACTGCACTCTGAGTCATACATGCACCTGATAACTGGTACGAGTCAAAGGTTACAGTGGGAAGTGTTGTAGGTTTTTCCTGTGGTGTTTCTCATGTGCGCCTGCCTGCCTGCTCGGTGCACTGCTCCAGGGACTCTGCAGAAAGTGTTCATCGGGTCGGTGACTATTAGCCGAGGTAACCTAACCGCCGCCTGCCCTCCTCAATCCTCACTGTTGTTTACGGTCTCTGGTCTTTTAATCCTGCTTAAATCTCTCAGCTAGAGCATTAAACTGGGTGCAGTACATGGTTGGAACCTGGATACTATTACGGGCGGTTGCTTCCGCCAAAAAGGGAGGGGCGAAATCGGCCACCTCCGTGTATTGTATTGGCGATTCCGTCAGCAGTCGCTGTGTTTTTGTCTAAAAATGCATCTCCGAATCGTGCTGACGAAGATAAGACGAGGCGGGTTTAGGAAGCAAACTCTGGTAGATTAAGGTGTTTACACACACTAATGCACACACCACACACACACACACACACACACACACACAGATCCCGCTTGTCTGAGAGACTTACCGTGGGCCTAGAGGGTGTGGTTGCAGCGTTTTGTTGAACTTAATTAAGGTACGGAGTTGGGATTCGTAGCGCTATCACGGCTCAGCGTTGTCCCGCGGCTCGTTTGCTAATCCCAGACAGCTCTGAGAGGGGGTCGTAAAAGTAGAGCCATTTATATTCATTAAAACGCATCCCCTCTAACATGCAAGTGCACGTGAGAACAGTGTCGCACACACTTTCTAACACTAGACTACACCAATAACGAATACCCTTACATGTCAAACTATTACTCAAAACCCAATGGGAATGTATACCCATCTTCACTTTACTTTGTTGACGCATTTAAAAGTTCCTCAGAGAGACAAAACAGGAAATGAGATGGATCCTGTTGTAACTCACCTGTAGCCTGGATGGGGTCTACAGGGTCTCTAAAAGCAACGATGTAGTATTACCGCAGATGGGGCTCTTGAGTTTTTCCCTAGTCGGGTCATAGGAGGCATGGCGTTGACCATACAGGAAGAACTGCAGAGAAGGATGTTTTTGTGTTGAGTATTTCTGTTTGTCTGTCCTCCTTGCAACCTGGCAATGGCTATGACCCCCGTCATCAACTCCGCTCTCCGAACATTAGAATCTGTGTTTATTGTATCGAGTCCGTAACCCACAATTCACCCCTTCATCCTCCGTTTCTACCCAGTGCTGACATCATCCGATAAGTGGGTGAAGCAGGGGGAAAATAATACGTTTTTTTATTTTTTATGTAGATCTTTTTATATTTCCTGACGTCAAGTGAATTTCCATTCAATAGTTTTGACCGTAGTGCAAATTACTGCTATGTACTTGTCTGATCAGGCTAATGAGGACATTATTGTGAACAGCGGTGTGACAAACACACAGTATTTTTAGTCGTATTAGTTGGGGATTCAGTTGAAGACTTTTGGCACACAGTATTGTGTTGAGAAGCTTTGGGATAGATGCAGCACTTATTTTAGTCGGAACGGACAGATTGACCCGCACAGTTTCAACTCACTCGAGACAAAGAATCAAGTAAAAACAGCCAAAACTTTTATTTAGTCTTGTCAGACCTTTTCAGAAAGAAGACTTACAAGAGCATTTGAGTTCAACACTCGATTTTAAGAACTATTTGTTTAACATATTTCCTTTCTCACGAACAAGCATTTTCTGTCTGGAGCTCATTGTGAGTGTCTGTCAGAGATGTGCTGCTCTCGCACTGAAAGGAGAGGCTTGGGGAAAGCTCCTTTTCACCCGAAACATAATCATAAAAGTGCACCCAGAACCAGTCAAAACAAAATACAACAAAGACACTTATTTTGGACCTTTGCAAATATCTATACACATGAAAGCCTCTGGGTCAAAATGACCCACAACATCATTGTAATGAACACGAGGGGAGAAGGAGAGCTGGTTTCAAGCACAGAAACCGCAGGTGTTAATTGCAAAGGACCACAGGAGGAGGCTGGATCCAGGGGCAGGCAGGTCATACACAGGGGGTCCAAAAGGGCAACAGCACAGACAGGGAAAAGGCAAGTAACGTAGTCTGGGAGATCAGGCAATAGGTAGGCTAAAGTACAGGCAGGTAGTTGGCAAAAGGTGTCGTTAGTGATGCAGGCAAAAACTATCATACACTGGATGAGTAAATCACGAGAAAAACAGAGCTCCGAAAGACGTGTGTCACAAAACAAACAATACCTCAGTGATGTGGTGCAAAGAACTGAACTAAGTAGTGTGTGATAATGACATACAGCTGTGTGAACAGGTGATTAGAATTCAGGTGATTTGGATCTGGAGAGTGAGCTGCGTTCAGTGGATCTAGGTGTTTGGAGTGTGGGCTGGCAAGTAAGCTGCGTTCATGGGATCTATGTGTTTGAGGGTGTGAGTTGGAAGCAGACGTTACAATCACGTTTGTATACAAAATCTACAGACCTTCCACATCACATCAGTGTGTCCACATTTTGAATTTAGGTTCATGACCCTAAATGAGGAAAAGTAATTTGATTTAAATGGAGAAAATGAGAGGATAACTAGTATTTTAGTCAACTCACAAGTGAAAATGGGTCAAATTGACCCGCGACATAATAGGAGGGTTAACTGAAGCCTTGTCATTGCTGATGCACATACAGCTCGATGGAGCTTTTTAGCTGCAATATGCTACTTTTTGGGTGACCTGACCAAATGCATAGAAATGTGTGTTATAGACCTGTCATTCTCATTGAAAGCAAGTCTAAGAAGTGGTAGATCTGTTCTATGTGCGCTATTTATATGCTTCCCGTTTAGTTTTTGTTATGGAAAATATATATCACAACAGTTGGTAAAATGATTCTCTACACTATATTTGCTTGTTTTGTCACTTAAACTGAAATTGGGCTAACTATTAGAATTTTAGCAACCAGGAAATGGTGGAACGATTTCTGCATAGTGCATCTTTAAATTAGGCCCTTGACGACATGTTACCATATTAACAAGCATATTGGCTAATTTTGTCATTTTGGAGTCACTGCAATCATGAAACCTTGGTCTGTCAATCTGTCACTACACCTCCAAGGTATTTTCTGCTTCACAGATTCCATGTCCCTCATTAGACACTGTGGAGACCAACCTGTAATGAAGTGTAATGTTTCAGTGAAATGTCTCTTCACAAACTGTTGTTAGTTTTGTCTTAACACCTCAAATGTTTTAACACCTTAAAGACATCTTAGCACAAAATACGTCTTCACACCTGTAATGATTTATCCTAATTTATGACGTGATATTTGTCCTTGGAGAAAAGACTCTATACGTTGCCTTGGTGATGCCAGGCTCCGTTTGTTTTGTTTGTGGCATCCTCTCAATTTCTCGGATGGTGTGTTTCAGGTGCTGGCAGGATTACCAAATGGGGCTGTTATTACCCCAGCCTACGCAGATCTTACGTTTAAAACGTGTAACTTGAATGGCAGCGCTGTGGCATTTGCCAACATATTCTCACTTTCTCTTGTCACTGAACAAAATTATTGAAGTGAGAAGACGCACACTGAAGCGACTTGTTTTGTTGGTTCAATTTAAGCTCCATATTCTCCTTTTAGGCTTTGGCAATCCTCTAAGAATGTGTATGTTTGTCAAAAATCTGATTTCTCCAATTATCTCATGTATTGGATTATGGAAAAAAAAGTAAATAGTCTCTCTGAAGACCAGAAAATAGTCTCTCTGAAGACCAGAAAATAGTCTCTCTGAAAATGTCCTTTCTAAATACACATGATTCTCCCATATTGTCTTTCATTGGCTTTATCTCCTTCATGCTGCCGTTCGTGCCTCGTGGGTTTGCAAGCTGCACTCTGGATCAGCCCAATAATTTCATTTTCCCGGGGAAATGTTGTTCCGTGGAGAATTCCGGCCTGAGGCCTGTTCCCGAGCTTTAATGCTCTGCTTTGCTGTGAAAGCAAGCGGTGCTCAGCGCGTCCCTGCTGATGAAATCACAGTCCGGCTCCAGGCATCAGCCACCTCTGACCCTTGCTGACGCCATGGCAACGGCCAGGTTGGAGTATGAGGCAGCTAGTTGCTGGCTACCGTCACCATCATTTCATATCATTTCAGAGTCATAGTAGCGTGCGCCCAGAAGAACGTGGGTGCAGAGGTGTAGTGTTGTGACCGCTGGTTGACCTTTTGGGATGTGATCTGCACGGTGTGACGCACTCCCCCAGGCGGGTTGTGTTGCATCGTCGGCTCAGTATCACTTCCAATGAGCAACACCGGTAGCAGACTAGCCTAGCAAATGCTTGACGTTAGATCCAGTTAGATCTCAAGCCCTGTAAGAGAGCGAGTAAAGTTTTGTAGGTGTGTGCTTACATGTGCCTCTCTCAGAAAGGGATATAGAGAGAGAGAGAGAGAAACAGTGCGAGATGGATAGCAAATACAGACCGACTCAAATGTCAGCGTCTCAGAGACCATGTCGCCGCCACCGCATCAAATCTCTTTATTTGAGCTCACTCCCCATTCTAGTTTGCTGACATTTAAACAGGACTCCCACCTGAAATCTCATCTAGGCCACGGCTCTCCAGCTCCCAGACATGCTATCGATTTCTTGTGAAACCCTTTTCTACTATCATCTGAAAGCCCCGGGCCGAGTCCCAAACGTCCCAACTTTCCTTATTTTCTTTAAAGGGATTTGGAGCGTTGCACAGGGCTTCTGGTCAAAAGTAGTGCACTCTAATAGGGTCTGGGGTGCCATTTGGGACACAGACCCATAGTAACACCGCTATATAACGGCAAAACCCCTTCCATTATGGGTTTACCTTCGTGTGTGGATTACTACTCATCATGTTCCTTGTCATTGGATTTGGATGTAGTTCCATTATGGATGTGGACTCCTATTTCAACCCCGAGTACTTCTTAGTACCACAGTGTTGTTTTGAGGTGCGAGTGCTTATGTTTGCTCAATTAGCATTCATTTGGTTTGATGTAGTGAAAGGCCTCTAGGAATTAGCAAGTTGTATTACGCCTGCCGTTTCTCAGTAAGGCAGTGTTAGCGGATGATATCTGGAAGCGTACTTGGAGTTGCACACAGACTTTCTGTATGTCCTCCGCCGTTGACTCCTACATGCTCAGTCAGTAATGTAATGGAACAGGCACTGGTAGAGGAGTCGGATGCAGCATACATTATGCATTAGCCTATCTTGGTCATTAGCGTTAATACACTGGGTGATGAGCTTGTTAGCATTAGCCGGAGTGGCTGTTTCTTAAAGCTGCAATCAGCAGTTGACACAATAACGAAGCGTTTGTTCCCGGTAAAAAGCTGAGGGATGGGGCTGGAGAAATGTAACCGCTCTCAGACATTGGAGTTAAACAAACTTATATTTTTGTATGACAATTGAACTTTTATAAGTCAAATTCTTCAAGAATCTGTGGTTACATATTATTAATTTACAAGTCAACAAAATTGATGTAGCAACTGCAGATTGCCACTTTAAGATCAGGGCTAACTGTGTGGGTGTGGAGATCTCTGATACATTAGCCCGGTCACTTAGGCCTATTACCGTCTCATTGGGAAACGGCGTGGTTCACCCGGTGTTGTCACAGCCCACTCCATACATTCAGGGCTCCCGAGTGGCGCGGTGTTCTAAGGCACTGCATCTCAGTGCTAGAGGCATCACTACAGACCCTGGTTCGATTCCAGGCTGTGCCCATAGGACAGTGCACAATTGAACCAGCGTTGTCCGGGTCAGGTTTGTCCGGGGTTAGGCCGTCATTGTAAATAAGAATTTGTTCTTAACTGACTTGCCTAGTTAAATAAAAACATCTAATTCCGCAGCCTTCTCTAGTTCTCATACCACGATGATCTAGCCCAAGTGATCCCACCGCCAGCCAATAAAAAGGCATCCATGGCTTGAACTCACTGTTGTGGTCATAAGGTTGGGAAGACATGGACTTGAGCTTGTCCAACAACACACACACATTTTTTAAATTCAGTTTCAAAATATTTTGCAACGGTGTACCCTACTGAACACGGCCCTGGTTGTAGGTGATGGGCTAGACCTATGGGAGTTTGTATGAAAGGGAATACCATTCAACACTCTCAGTGAGTTGAGACTAACACGGGTACAAAGAAGATAGCGTGGCTTTGTAAACGTGTAAGGTAACACCTCTTCATGTGCAAACCCAGGTATTGTGGTTGTGCTCAATGTGTTACAACAGTGACCGAGTCTTGCGTCCCAAATGGCACCCTATTCGCTATATAGTGCACTACTTTTGACCAAGATTAGTCCACTACATATGGAATAGGGTGCCATTTGGAATGCATAAAAATAAAAAAAACTCATAAAACCTCATAATCCACTCAGTCTTCCCGGTTGTAGGCCTATAGCATTGTGTTCACTCATTTATTTATTTATTCATTCATTCATTCATTCATTACAGCGTATGACTGTTAAAATGGATATTAGTCAACCGTTTCCTCAATAGATCCAATGCCTTAGGCTGCAACTGTAACCACACTGCTAATGACTGTCTACTACACACACAGATAGCCTGTTAGTCCAAAGGGGAAACGACTAGGCAGAATGAAGGAATAAGATGTATGGCTTAATTATGTTTGCTACCCTGATGAATGTGTGGTATAACCAAACAAACAGCTTAGTTGCAGAGACAAAATAGGATTTGGGTTTCGAAGGGCGGAAAATAAACGGGCTCTATATGAATGAATCAAGCGTTCTGTTGCAGGGAGAATAAGTGTAGCCTTCCCAGTTAGTTTACATGACATCTATCAGGGCTCCGGAAGCTGGCTGGTACCTTCATGGAACTCCACAACTACGGCCCAAATGGCTCCCTATTACACCATAGACCGCTGGTCCAAAGTAGTACACCACAAAGGGAAGAGGCAGCCATTTAGAACGCTTCCTTCAGTCCCTCTCACTATAGAGCTACTGGCCATTCCTGCATCAAGATAGTTGCCTGATTCGGCAAAGCTTACATTCATGAATGTAAGCTTGGCTTGCAAGTCCAGCGTCCAGATCCTATCCTGGTTAAACCAGAATGAACGCTACACTCACTCTTCTTGACAAGTGAAGTGGAACAGTGGATCAGTTAGGTTAAACCAGGCTATCAAGATCCCCCTCCCATTCCCTTGCAGTCAAGAATGTCATCTTCACTTAGCTGCATTGTCGGCGATTACAGTACATATGCCACAACTGTCCCAGCTTGACTGGCACTGACGGCCAGGACTGTTAGCCAGAGGGGGGCGATTGAACGGTAAAACTGTGACATAGAAATTGACTAGAAAGGCAGGTATTTTTTTAATGTCAGATGTCATCAAGGAACTTTGACTTGAATGGGACTGTCCATTCTAATAATTGTATATCTATGGTGGCTGGAAGTGATGCACCGATATGACATTTTGGTCCAATACCGATATCTGATATTTTCCTTGCCAAAAAAAACAATACCGATAACCGATATTTAACATTTTAGCTGCCTTTTTTAAGCATTCTAGTACAGTTAACACACACACACATGGATTCAGCGGTCTAAGGCACTGCATCTCAGTGCAAGAGGTGTCACTACAGTCCCTGGTTCGAATCCAGGCTGTATCACATCCGGCCATGATTGGGAGTCCCATAGGGCGGCGCATAATTGGTCCAGTGTCGTCTGGCTTTGGCCGGGGTAGGCTGTCATTGTAAATAAGAATTTGTTCTTAACTGACTTGCCTAGTTAAATAAATGTTACACACACAGACACCACACTGACAAAGAAGTTATTTTGTTGGCATTTACTTATGTCCCCATTAAAACATAATCAAATCCTATTTCTTTCACTTACTTGCTGTGCTGTTTCGTTAAGTCATTTCATTCTCAACCAGGATTTCTCATACCATAAAACACCGTTTGGGTCTTTGCGTGTCAAGTAAGCTCGATGACCAATCAGGACCTGAATATGACTGCACATCACATAATAATTACACATTGATACACTGTCACTCGTATTTCATATGTCTCGCGCACCTACAGTGCTGGTTGTAAAAAAACTAGCTAGCTCATGGATGCAAACAATGTTTTTCCCCCAAAACATAGCATATTGTTACATGTTTTGTAGCATCATCTAATATATCCCTAATTTACAAGACAGTTCTTATTTTATTAACCTTTTCGCGTGTGAGTTCCAAATATCTCTAACCCTGCGTGTTTTTTTTTTCATGTGCGTGATGTCAATACTCTCTCACGGTTCCAAAATGTGATTGTTACACAACAGGACAGTTACCCATGTTTCAACTTGTCAATTTCAAATTCTTTTCTAACCAGTTTTATTTTCTAACAGTTGAAATTGAGGTGTGTTCCTCCTCGTTATTTCGCATAAGAAGTAGCCCTCTCTTCAACGAGAGCCCAAGCACTTCCCTCGTGTTTTCCCCAGATCAAGTATGAGGAAATTCTCTCTCGTCAGAACAGGCCTTGCACAAACATTTTCCCCCTGCACTGGCTGGCGCCCGCAAATCAAATCAAATCGGGTTGAATTTGTCACATACACATGGTTAGCAGATGTTAATGTGAGTCTAGCGAAATGCTTGTGCTTCTAGTTCCAACAATGCAGTAATAACCAAGGAGTAATCTAACCTATCAATTCCACAACAACTACCTTATACACACAGTGAAACGGAGTGAATACAAATATGTACATAAAGATATATGAATGAGTGATGGTACAGAGCAGCATAGGCAAGATGCAGTAGATGGTATCGAGTACAGTGTATACATATGAGATGAGTAATGTGGGGTATGTAAACATATATAAAAGTGGCATTGTTTAAAGTGGCTAGTGATACATGTATTACATCAAAATGCAGTAGATGGTATCGAGTACAGTGTATACATATGAGATGAGTAATGTAGGGTATGTAAACATTATATGAAGTGGTTTTGTTTAAAGTGGCTAGTGATACATTTTTTACTTTAATTTTTACATATTAAAGTGGCTGGAGTTGAGTCAGTATGTTGGCATCAGCCACTCAATGTTAGTGGTGGCTGTTTAACAGTCTGATGGCCTTGAGATAGAAGCTGTTTTTCAGTCTCTCGGTCCCTGCTTTGATGCACCTGTACTGACCTCGCCTTCTGGATGAAGTCGCTCTGGATAAGAGCGTCTGCTAAATGACTTAAATGTAAATGTAGTGGGGTGAACAGGCAGTGGCTCGGGTGGTTGTTGTCCTTGATGATCTTTATGGCCTTCCTGTGACATTGAGTGGTGTAGGTGTCCTGGAGGGCAGGTAGTTTGCCCCCTGGTGATGCGTTGTGCAGACCTCACTACCCTCTGGAGAGCCTTACGGTTGTGGGCGGAGCAGTTGCCGTACCAGGCGGTGATACAGCCCGACAGGATGCTCTCGGTTGTGCATCTGTAGAGGTTTGTGAGTGCTTTTGGTGACAAGCCGAAATTCTTCAGCCTCCTGAGGTTGATGAGGCGCTGCTGCGCCTTCTTCGCCACGCTGTCTGTGTGGGTGGACCAATTCAGTTTGTCCGTGATGTGTACGCCGAGGAACTTAACTTACTACCCTCTCCACTACTGTCCCGTCGATGTGGATAGGGGGGTGCTCCCTCTGCTGTTTCCTGTAGTCCACGATCATCTCCTTTGTTTTGTTGACGTTGACCCTTGTGGGGCCCCAGTGTTGAGGATCAGCGGGGTGGAGATGTTACCTACCCTCACCACCTGGGGGACACGCACGCATTGCCTTCATGGGTCTTGTCTTACAGATTGGACTTTGGACATATGTGCGTTCCTATCAAAGCAAGTGGCTTATTTTCTTTATATCGTGTTGTCGTTTCTGCTGTAGCACACCAAATGTATGTATGGATCGTAATCTATTTACTGTTTTATTAATGTTTTCAAGTACCGGTGACAAATCATGCATTCCAATTCTTGCATAGATTGTAATGGACACATATGATGTTTGTAAAATACTTGAATGTTGTACTGACTATGATGAGCTAATGCTAAGCTATTTGCTGGCTAAGTGTGGCGCCATGTTTGACAGCATACAATGCATTCTGTTTGTCACGTAAGCGTCTGTCAGACCAAAGTTGTTATAACAAGGGATAGTTCACTCGACTGACTTGGTGCCTTCACGACAACTGTGAACTCTGTAAAATCATGACATCAATGATCTTCAGGTCGGAAAGTCGGAGCTCTAGAAAGAGGCCGGAGTTCCCATGTTGGAATTCCGAGTTGGATGACCGTTCAAAATTATTTTTCCCAGTCTGCGCTCCCAACTTTGTTTATTTGTGTCTTATAGTGAATGGCATTCTGGGATTAGGGAGTTTTTGCTTGTCAAACGTAAACAAACATGGCTGCCATCATAAAGAATTTAGCTGCTCTTAGCTTAGCTGACACGCATTTATTTTATAATAATAATAATAATAATAATATATGCCATTTAGCAGACGCTTTTATCTAAAGCGACTTAGTCATGTGTGCATACATTCTACGTATGGGTGGTCCCGGGAATCGAACCCACTACCCTGGCGTTACAAGCGCCATGCTCTACCAACTGAGCTACAGAAGGACCAGTATAAACAACATTTATATTAGTCTCTTGTGCTCACCAGAGATGTGGTACATTGTAAACTAGTCTAGCTGTTTAGGTCACTTATGTTTCGTTTTTTTTGTCAGCGTAACCTTTTATTTAGGCTGGTTTATGGAATGAGCTTGGCTGTGGATGTGTTCCGTGGATGATGAAGTTCACATTTATGTTTTAAAATTAAAGGTCAAATTGAGGAATAAAGTTTAAGACTTTTTTATTTTCCATCAGTACAAAAATTTTTTTTAGATGCTCTTCAGACAACAATGGTGTTTCGACATGTTTGTTGCGTCATACATTCTGTTGCTACTGTTCCAATCATGTAGATGAGATCGTACGCTGCAGGGACCACGCAACAATGATCACAAATATGTGATTGTACGCATCAAAGGGTTAATGGTGGTCGAACCCATCTATGTGAAGCTAGCCACAATAAGGATTAGCCACAATAGTGGACTTTGCGGTTAGCCTTCAAAATAAAAGTATGTCATTGACAGTGATGCAAATGAATACAGATAGTAGAATTAGGCCGTAATTGAATAGATCATGCTAAACGAGGTTGGAATGTTATATAAAATCAACAAAAGACAACAAAAAATGTATTTGACACAAATCTGTTGAAATCACACTGGATGTATTATACTTTAGAATTGCATTGGGGGCATACTTATTTCACTGTACAGCCTTACTTTACATTGATTGTGGATCATTGACATGGGTATCAGTCTACTCTGTGACACCCAGAGAACATTAGCGTTGTAGCTCTTATTGCGGGACTCTGAAATAACTGTGAATTGAGACACATTTATTGTCAACCTATGTGTATTGAACACTATTCCAGAGGAAAAACAATACTGCATGGATGTTTTGGAGTCTGATAACTCTGAGGAGGATGTTGGGGAAAAAATGTATTGTGTTTTGAGTAGACTGATATCCTGTTTCATTGATCCCCAATCCTTAGGTAAAGCTGTACAGTGCAAAATGAAAGTCAATACTCACAATAGGCTGACTGTGGAGGTAATTTCACACAGTCATAGTGCCGTAATAAGCGCTACAATACTAATATTTGCGTAAACTCTTCACAGTTGTGTTCTGTGGGTGTCACCGAGTAGACTGATACCCCATTTCATTGCTTCTCATTCCAAACGTGTTTAACATTATCTAGTCTAAATATGGCATGATTTCATCAATTGTAACCTTCTGCATCACTGTCAAAGAGGTACTTTTATTTTGAAGGCAAACCAAAAATTCCACTATTGTGCCTAATCCTTACTGTGGCTAGCTTCACAACACAACCCGATGCGGTCGACGCTCACTAGCCAGATGAAGCTAGCTGTCTGCTTATAAAGTTAGCTTTGGGTTAAGTAGCTGGCTATGCTTAAGCTACAGGGTTAAGTAGCTGGCTAGCTATTTATGTTCATGAACTGAAGTTCAATTTCAATAGGTGAACAACAACTGGCTACCTAGGTAATACTTACTCACAAGAGTTCCTAAATCATTGCTAAGAATAATGAATATGACTGCAGTTTCTACTGGTCATTTGATTTTAGGCTGTTTGTATTGGTGCTAGGTGGGGGTACCAAGCTAAAGCTAGCTACCCCAGAAGTTGCGGTCTTAAAATAATGCTTTATTACCAACGTGGTATTGTAAACACATCGTTTATGGCCGGTGTTTGCTTGTTTGCAGACTTTTTTTTTGTACAGCTTTAACAGTGGTTCTGATAGTAGTGGTCGCGCTTGGCTTGCACGTGCAAATTCAAATCACAACATTCTATAATAAAACTGTTATATGACGTGTCAAATGAAAAGCTTATTTAACTCGTCAAATACTATTGTTTGACTCATCAAATTACGTTTTTAAACGTTTATCTTTTTTGACACGCAAAGACCCAAATGGCCTTCCATAGGTATGTCCTGAAACTAATAGCAGTGACGTTATTATTGTGGAACTCCGGTAGGGCAACGTGTACCGGTGCTCGCTGCTGCTCTTAGGACTTTGATAATAAACTGCCTCTGTGCTGATGAAGCAATAGCCCTCAAGGTAACACAGTACCACAGACAGGAAATAGGATGCCACAACAACATGCCTAACCCAGAGGTGCCCAGTGTTTTGTAGGTATTTTATGACGACGGCTGAACTTTGCTCTGGGTGGTGCTGGGTAATAAGGATCCTCAGATGTTATGGTGAGGTCACAAGGTCATAGAGGAGAGACGGGAACTGGCTGGTACGGAGTGTTTGTCTAAAGACAATCTTTATTGCTCATAATCGACCACATTCTCCAGGTATTTGTTCAAGGACGAGGAATTGTAAAGATCTGGTCCGGGTATACTGGAAATGTAGATAAAGTATAGCATAATATAATTATATGATTGTTTTATGTAGTTTAATGGAGCACATCAGGGTTCAATTGCTGCATTAGTTCAAAAAGACTACAAACGTCATCCATTAATGTCATTGATCTTGCGGAGTCCTCCAAAAATGTGACCCGTTTCAAGAAACTTGGCATATGTCACACGTCACTACTTCTCAGGAGAGGCATTTGAACAAATTTGTATTTTTTTTTTTAATAAATGTTTTTTGATAGAAATGCCTTCTGGAACATGTAAACTTTCATGTGCCTTAATAACAAACTTGAACCCCATCCCGGGGCGGCAGGGTAGCCTAGTGGTTAGAGCGTTGGACTAGTAACCAGAAGGTTGCGAGTTCAAACCCCCGAGCTGACAAGGTACAAAGCTGTCGTTCTGCCCCTGAACAGGCAGTTAACCCACTGTTCCCAGGCAGTCATTGAAAATAAGAATGTGGTTCTTAACTGACTTGCCTGGTTAAATAAAGATAAAATAAAAATCTGTAAATACGAATACAATTGTTAAATAACAAGCCTAGTTTGTTTAGGCACGGAAAAATACAGGAACCTTCTCCCGAGCCATGATTGGCAGAGATGGGTGGGCTGGGAATGCGGAGAGATGAGTTCGCATTGGTCGGCCATGTAGCATGCTTCTGTCTGCTGCTAAGTATGTGTGGATTTTATATTTTATTTTTTATTTAACTAGGAAAGTCGGTTAACAAATACTTATTTTCAATGACGGCCTAAGTACAGTGGGTTAACTGCCTTGTTCAGGGGCAGAACGACAGATTTTTACCTTGTCAGATCTTGCAACCTTTGTTACTAGTCAAACGCTCTAACCACTAGGCTACCTGCCGCCCCAGGTAGCCTAGTGGTTATCCCTGACGGGATAATCCTGTCTACTGCAGATTCATTATGAGAGACATGAAGAACTAAAAGTTTTGCGACTGCTCTCAACATTGCTGCCCTGAAATTAATAGCGCTATCGACAAATCTCCGTAGGAAAACGTTGTGATGGACTACTTTCTGGAGGATGATCATGCCATGCTGATTCTCTCTCACCTTCAAAATGAATCAGACAATGGGGGAAATCCCTGATTTTTATGTAAAAAATTAAAATTTAACCAGACATTGTAGAGTCTTCTGGTGACAATGGTGGGGAAGACGACGTGAGTTCTGAAATCGGTGGAATGCCTGATGGAAGCAGAGAGATGATTGCCAAATGTGGAGAAAGTCCAAAAAGAGAACACCGAAAGAAGGCTGTTGTATAAAACACATGTCTCTGGATTATACCTTCAAACTAAGGGAAACCATGGCATTCATGACAGACAGAGGAGCGTTCATCCATGTATACTGGTAAGAGTCTAGCTACATTTTTAGATATTATACCTTTTCTAATTTTGTTAAAGTTGTTTTCATTGATAGTTAAAGTGTATTGTTAGCTAGCTAGCTAACCTTAGCTGTCTGGCTTGCTAGCTAATATTATGTGTATGATCTGTGTAGGAGCCTTAGCAAGGGGCTCCTTAGTTTAGTTGGAATTCTGAGTTGATTGACCGGTCACACACACTTTTCCTAGTTGTTTTGAATGTGGCATTCGAGTTGGGATTATGATTCATTGTTTAGCTCGCTACAGTGATTTGTCCTTTTAAAAAGTTGTAGTGTACTGCTGCACATCTTGCGTGGTGCCGCAGAATTCTATGGCATGTCAACCACTGGTACCATTAATGCTAGTTAGTGCTAGTTTGACCACCAGAGGGCATCTTTGATAAGCATTTGATAGCCTTCAATAGTGGCTGTACTAGAGAATTTAAAACTTTTTTTTGTAAGAACATATTATATGGGACTGATTTTAAGAAATTTCGCTTAATTAAGTTGATTAATATTATGGTGTTTCTACTTAAAGAAAAAAAGATAAACCCTCTAGGTTTCCATTAGGTTGGAATGGAAAGTATGGCGCTGTACAAAAGGCCAAAATAATATTTGTAAAGGCCAAAACATGTATTTTTTTTTTAGAGGGATAGAGACGCTGGGCCAATTGTGCGCCCCCTTATGGGACTCCCAATCACGGTCGGATGTGAAGTATAATAATAATACTTTTTGTTGTATTACTTGTGTTGTATTTTCTGGTGGATTAAACTGAAATTGCAATCATTCACTAAAAATACATTTAATGATAGAATTCTTCCCCTACCCTCCTTCTAGGCAAGTCTATTGTCCAGCTATGTATATCTGTGAATATCCAAGTTTAAATATATTATTCTAAATTAATAATAATAATAATCGCTTTGTTTAAAAAATAACAATGTTTTGAATTTTTTTTTCTTTCAAATAACGTAAAATGAGCGAGGAAAATGGCCGTTCTTGAACATGGGGTGAGACATTGTTAATAATTTGTAAACAATGCCAGTTTGTTATTTAGAATGATTTATTTCTGTTTTTATAGGTGAGCAAAACCAAAAACCTACAGTGATCTCATGGGTCTCCCAGTCGAGGCCATCTGTAGCGACACAGCTTGCACTACTATGCAGTGTCTTAGACCATTGCGTCACTCAGGCGCTGCACAAGGTGACCGGTCGGGAGTGCGCTACAGTACAATAATCCTATCAAAATAATAAACTTTAATGTAACAACATTTTTAGTAATACTGAAGTCGTGCACAATTATCAGTTTTCTATTTCGGTTGATCTCGCCCATTCATTGTCAGTTAGACACAGTAGGACCCACAGTAGTTGTTCTAACTCCCCTTGCGCTGGTCTGGTGCAATGAAGTGCTGATACAGGGTACCATGCTAAACCACAAATGTCTAAACAAAAGACTCCACTATGCAAGTAACCATTTCACTGTGCTGTTTACATCTTCTGTATCATGTGCATGTGACAAACTTGTATTTTACACAGCGTGTGAAATCTTTGGTTGTTTACTACACTGTGAATCCTTAAAGGAACGGATGGGGCTAAGGCTTAATGGGGTGTGAATGATGCTGAATCGGTGTAGGCAAAAAGAGCTCTCCAGTACTGTAGGTATACCAAAACATTCATGGGCCATTTAAGTTTATCAACTTTCAAAGCAGAATTATTTTCCCATTGTTCCTCAACTGCAGTGTATGATATACAATTTTCTAGCTCTGAGTCTCTACTTCTATCCAATGTAAAAAATAAAAACACAATTTCAAATTTTGCAACATTAAACTCCGCAAAAAAAGAAACGTCCCTTTTTCAGGACCCTGTCTTTCAACTATAATTTATAAAAATCTAAATTTAACAGATTTTCATTGTAAAGGGTTTAAACTGTTTCCCAAGCTTGTTCAATTAACCATAAACAATAAATATGCACCTGTGGAACTGTCGTTAAGACCCAAACAGCTTACAGACGGTAGGCAATTAAGGTCACAGTTCTGAAAAATTAGGACACTAAAGAGGCCTTTCTACTGACTCTGAAAAATACCAAAAGAAAGATACCCCGGGTCCCTGCTCATCTGCGTGAACATGCCTTAGGCGTGCTGAAAGAAGGCATGAGGACTGCAGATGTGGTCAGGGAAATAAATTGCAATGTCCATACTGTGAGACACCTAAGACAGCGCTACAGAGAGACAGGTCGGACAGCTGATCATCCTCGTAGTGGCAGGCCACGTGTAACAGCAACTGCACAGGATCGGTACATCTGAACACCACACCTGTGGGACTGGTACAGGATGGCAACAACAACTGCCCGAATTACACCAGGAACGCACTATCCCTCCATCAGTTCTCAGACTGTCCGCAATAGGCTGAGTGAGGCTAGACCGAGGGCTTGTAGGCCTGTTGTAAGGCAACGTCCTCAGCAGACATCACCGACAACAACGTCGCCTATGGGCACAAACCCACCGTCGCTGGACTGGCAAAAAGTGCTCTTCACTGACGTGTGGCTGTTTTGTCTCACCAGGGGTGATGGTCGGATTCGCATTTATTGTTGAAGTAATGAGCGTTACACCGAGGCCTGTACTCTGGAGTCGGATCTATTTGGAGGTGGAGGGTCCGTCATGGTCTGGGGTGGTGTGTCACAGTATCATCGGACTGAGCTTGTTGTCATTGCACGCAATCTCAACGCTGTGCGTTACAGGGAGGACATCCTCCTCCCTCGTGTGGTCCCCTTCCTGCAGGCTCACCCTGACATGACCCTTCAGCATGACAATGCCACCAGCCATACTGCTCGTTCTGTGTGATTTGCTGCAAGACCGGAATGTTCGTGTTCTATCATGGCCAGCGAAGAGCCAGGATCTCAATCCCATTGAGCACGTCTGGGACCTGTTGGATTGGCGGGTGAGGGCTAAAGTCATTCCCCCCAGAAATGTCCGGGAACATGCAGGTGCCTTAGTGGAAGAGTGGGGTAACATCTCACAGCAAGAACTGGTAAATATGGTGCGGTCCATAAGGAGGAGATGCACTGCATTACTTAATGCAGCTGGTGGCCACACCAGATACTGACTGATACTTTTGATTTTGACCCCCTTCCCCCCTTTGTTCAGGAACACATTATTCCATTTATGTTAGTCACATGTCTGTGGAACTTTGTTCAGTTTATGTCTCCGTTGTTGTATCTTGTTTATGTTCATACAAATATTTACACATGTTAAGTTTGCTGAAAATAAACGCAGTTGACAGTGAGAGGATGAGTTTAGGACCGAATCCAGGCGGTGGGTCACATATAGGCAAAAATCACTGGCTTCTCTTCGGGAGGCCTGGAAATGTGTCAATGGAGAAATATGTGATGCAAACAGGCTGTGGAATGAGTCTGTCCATTGGCCACTATTTGGTGTTTAGCGTACGGGCATTTCTCAGACAGAAGCCAGTTGCAGGGTTTTGGCTGTGCTGCATTTCGCCAGACGACCCGGTTTCTGCGGCGGGGGCGAGGTGACAGCCAGCATGAAATCATCTGTCACTTTCTTAGAGCGTGCTAATTTTAGATTTGCTGCGTCCCTCCCCCACGCAAACACTCTTGCCACATGCTCTCCACTGTCCTACCTGTGACGTGTCGTGCCTGGTGGTTTAAAAGTGAGTGTGTGTGTGTGTGTGTTGGTATGTTGAGCCAGCTCACAACATCTTTCCCTGGATTCAGTTCTCCTGCTGTTGATATCAATTGCCGGACACAAGTCACTGGGTCTACTGCTCACAGGCTGAGTACCCCCTCAATCAGTCTAATGGCTTCATAACAATGGGATGTGTAATTGCATAGAGTTCGTTTTGTGTATAGGAGCTGGGATAATTGATTTATTTATTTCAATGCAGTACTCTATAAATTCAGATTCAGAAATTGCTTCCCTGTTGAAGTTGGTATGTTCAAGTCTAAGAGTGCTCAAATACCCCAGGGTGTCTTGGGTGACAATGTGAACAAAACATACACTTTCATGTGCATTCAAAATACCGATTACAATTTTTATGCCAGTACACGTTACGCAATGTAGGCTACATTTGCCTCATATCCAGGCTGCCTAATACCCAGACAACTAAGCAGAAGTTAGCATTGCACGAAGATGGTTGATCCAATCCCTCTTTTTCTCATTTGTTTGAAGTCTCCTATCTCACATAAGTAGTTTTTAGTGTCACCCAATGACTGATGCATTGCATTGTATATATGCACCTCTTTTCTTACGATCAAATCCCACTGCAATGGCACAGCCCTTTTCTGACATTACAATCGGCCTCCTTGTTTTACCTCCATTTGAAATGTCCTGCAATTCTGTTATTGGCTGTTGGCCTTCGTGATAGGTTGTAATGGATGACGGGGGACAATGCGTTTCAGCTGCCTCAGGGATACTGGATGACGCGGTGAAAAACAACAACAACAACGCAGCCCAAAGTAGACTAGCCTGATGGGTTGAGAGCGGCGGCTCCTCCGTCAACCACTCGGGTCTGACACCTCCCCAGAATGGCCCAGTTCTGTAGGGGAACGGTATATTACTCCAAGGAGCCTGATGACACAGGATGAAACACCATTGATATTGGGGGCGGTTAGAAGTTACCCGACACCTGCTCATTGGAACCCGAAGCTATATCACACCAAGGAGCTGGATGGCACAGGAAAATACACTATTTGTTATGTGAGGTGCGATAGGTTACACAACACCTAATAAGCCATGGTACAGTATAACTATTTGTTATGGGAGGCCATCATTTACACAGCATCTGCTCAGTGAAAACCATAGCTTTATTACTCTAAGGAACTTGAAAACACTATTTGGATGAGTCCCGGTAAATTTAAACAACACCTGTGCTCATTAGAAATCGCGTACAGTATTAGGCACTACTCTATTGAAGAAAATACAATTTCAATACAATGCAAGAGGGCGGAAAAGTTACACAGCATCTGGTTGCTAGAGAAGAAGGAATATGTGAAGTATTTACCACGGACTGTTGCATCTCAATGAGCCAGAATAATGTGAGTTTATATGCTCTGCGTGAGGAAGAGTTCGACTGTTCTACAACAAGGAACTATTTTTTTCTCTCTCTCTCTCCTGGCAATGTCGTTTTAGGCAGTTGTACAAAGGATGTGGTCGCTTTTTGACTCCGTACCGCTGCTGATTCCTCCTATCTACTTTCCGTTCATTTTTATGGCTTCGCTTTTTCCCCCGCAATTGACTGAGTGTCAAACCAGGCACAACTGTTAGGCCTAGTCTTTCAGGGTGGTATTTGTTGACCCACGGTGCGACTTATGAGGCCTCCTTGTGAGAGTTCAGCTATTCTGGGGTGGTCAAGTGTTTAGAACTCGCTCAACAAGCACCCGTGGGTAAACCCGGGATGTGTCCCAAATGGCACCCTATTCCCTATATGGTTTGCAATACTTTTGACCAGGTCCCATCGGGCTGGGGACGAGGCTCCTACTGTTGCAGCTGGTTCCCATGATGTTCCAGAGCAGAGCCAGACGAATGGTGTAATGCTAACAACGGTGGTTGTGAAGAGCTTGGATCCTTGCCAGGCTCATTTGCTGTACACACACTGCGCCAATGTTGACTTATTTCTGCTGCCAGAGAAATGGGCTGTGAATGAGCCATGTCTGCATACTCTATTGTCATTTACATTTACATTTAAGTCATTTAGCAGACGCTCTTATCCAGAGCGACTTACAAATTGGTGCATTCACCTTATGACATCCAGTGGAACAACCACTTTACAATAGTGCATCTAAATATTTTAAGGGGGGGGTGAGAAGGATTATTTTATCCTATCCTAGGTATTCCTTAAAGAGGTGGGGTTTCAGGTGTCTCCGGAAGGTGGTGATTGACTCCGCTGTCCTGGCGTCGTGAGGGAGTTTGTTCCACCATTGGGGAGCCAGAGCAGTGAACAGTTTTGACTGAGCTGAGCGGGAACTGTACTTCCTCAGTGGTAGGGAGGCGAGCAGGCCAGAGGTGGATGAATGCAGTGCCCTTATTTGGGTGTAGGGCCTGATCAGAGCCTGGAGGTACTGAGGTGCCGTTCCCCTCACAGCTCCGTAGGCAAGCACCATGGTCTTGTAGTGGATGCGAGCTTCAACTGGAAGCCAGTGGAGAGAGCGGAGGAGCGGGGTGACGTGAGAGAACTTGGGAAGGTTGAACACTAGACGGGCTGCGGCGTTCTGGATGAGTTGTAGGGGTTTAATGGCACAGGCAGGGAGCCCAGCCAACATTTCCATCAGTAGTTAGTTGAAATGTCTCAGTAGCATGGGGCATGCTGCTTCAAGAGAAGACGGTGGTCCAGGTTTAGGAAGCACACTCTGGCAGATCTTTATCTCCCTGCTGTCACTCACTCTCTACCAGCTCTGACAGATCTGTATCTCCCTGCTGTCTCTCACTCTCTCCCAGTTCTGACAGATCTGTATCTCCCTGCTGTCTCTCACTCTCTCCCAGTTCTGACAGATCTGTATCTCCCTGCTGTCTCTCACTCTCTCCCAACTCTGGCAGATCTTTATCTCCCTGCTGTCTCTCACTCTCTCCCAACTCTGGCAGATCTGTATCTCCCTGCTGTCTCTCACTCTCTCCCAGCTCTGGCAGATCTTTATCTCCCTGCTGTCTCTCACTCTCTCCCAACTCTGACAGATCTGTATCTCCCTGCTGTCTCTCACTCTCTACCAGCTCTGACAGATCTGTATCTCCCTGCTGTCTCTCACTCTCTCCCAACTCTGGCAGATCTTTATCTCCCTGCTGTCTCTCACTCTCTCCCAACTCTGGCAGATCTGTATCTCCCTGCTGTCTCTCACTCTCTACCAGCTCTGACAGATCTTTATCTCCCTGCTGTATCTCACTCTCTCTCTCTTGCGCGCACGCACACACACAGAGACAGGCTGTTGAGTAATGTTCTCTCTAGCAGTATGGTTCATAGGGGCAGCAGTAAGTGGATTCTTATCTGGTCCACTGGTTCCGTTAAAACAGGAAGGCATAAAGGAAGTAAATGCCTCGATGAGCACAGAACACCAAATCAAATCAAATGTATTTATAAAGCCCTTCTTACATCAGCTGATATCTCAAAGTGCTGTACAGAAACCCAGCCTAAAACTACAAACTGCAAGCAATGCATTTGTAGAAGCACGGTGGCTAGGAAAAACTCCCTAGAAAGGCCAGAACCTAGAGAGGAACTAGGCTATGAGGGGTGGCCAGTCCTCTTCTGGCTGTACCGGGTAGAGATTATAACAGAACATGTCCAAGATGTTCAAATGTTCATAGATGACCAACAGGGTCAAATAATAATAATCACAGTTGTTGTCGAGGGTGCAACAGGTCATCAGCACCTCAGGAGTAAATGTCAGTTGGCTTTTTCGTAGCCGATCACATTCAGAGTATCTCTACCGCTCCTGCTGTCTCTAGAGAGTTGAAAACCGCAGGTCTGGGACAGGTAGCACGTCCGGTGAACAGGTCAGGGTTCCATAGTCACAGGCAGAACAGTTGAAACCGGAGCAGTTGCACGGCCAGGTGGACTGGGGACAACAAGGAGTCATCAGGTCAGGTAGTCCTGAGACATGGTCCTAGGGCTCAGGTCCTCGGAAAGAAAGAAGGGAAGAAAGAAAGAAAAAAATAATAATAATTACAGAGAGCATACTTAAATTCACACAGGACACTGGAAAAGACAGGAGAAATACTTCAGATATAACAGACTGACCCTAGGCCGCCGAGACACAAACTACTGCAGCATAAATACTGGAGGCTGAGACAGGAGGGGTCGGGAGACACTGTGGCCCCATCCGACGATACCCCCAGACAGGGACAAACAGGCAGGATATAACCACACCCACTTTGCCAAAGCACAGCCCCCACACCACTGGAGGGATATTTTCAACCACCAACTTACCATCCTGAGACAAGGCCGAGTATATCCCACAAAGTTCTCCGCCACGGCACAACCCAAGGAGGGGCGCTAACCCAGACAGAGTAAGATCACGTCAGTGATTCAACCCACTCAAGTGACGCACCCCTCCTAGGGACGGCATGGAAGGGCGCCAGTAAGGTTACACTTTTGCTGTGAGCCAATGGTGTCACAACACAAATAGAAAGTAGTTGTTAATCTCAGATATCTATTTGAAAGTCAATCTTGTGTTCCTTCGCTGCAAACTGAGCCCTTCACCCACCCTCCTGTAGGTGTGCTCTTTATCCTTCTTCTCTTCATCCCTCGTGTCCTCCTAATCACCCCCATTCTCAACCCCCAGCTCCACACCCCAGCCTCAGCCCTATAGCCTCAGCCCTATAGCCTCAGCCCTATAGCCTCAGCCCTATAGCCTCAGCCCTATAGCCTCAGCCCTATAGCCTCAGCCCTATAGCCTCAGCCCTATAGCCTCAGCCCTATAGCCTCAGCCTATTGTCATTGTCCTATAGCCCAAGCCTCAGCCCCTGGTCCTCTAGCTCCTCTGCCCTGGCCCGTGGAGCCATATGGCTTTGCTACTGGCTGGGTATTAACAGCAGGAGAAGTCACGCACGCCCTGAGACTCTGCAATCCAGCGCAGCAGCAGACCCCCTCACTGTCGTCCTTGCTACTGAATCACTCAGCTCTATACCAGATAATGTCTTCCTACTACTAACCCCCCCTGCATTATGCTCAGCCCTCATAACGTCAACAGGTGTTACGTGGCCTCATGCATTAGCCTACATAAGTCAACAACCACATTATGTAATATATTAGGAATGTCCGTTCCTCGCAATGTGCTCTCGTCTGTCTTACTGTCCACGCCTCCCTTAGAAACCAAACACCTCGCCCACTAACCATTAACACTACCAGATATCAGTCTCTGATCATTTATACTTACTTGCAATGAACACTTCATACGCTACCAGTAAACTCTCCATGTAGCATCAAACCACACCGTGTCCTCTAATGCCTACACCCTCGTATTCCCTGTGACGTCCACTACACAGGGCTGTTGTCCTCTACCCCTGCCAGCTCCCTGATGTACAGGCCCTGTATTCATGAAGCATCTCAGAGTAGGAGTGGTGTTCTAGGATCTGGTCCCCCGTGCCCGCCTGGTGGGTAAAACAACCTGTGGTTACCTAGGTTAACCCATTGGCTCACAGCAAAAAAACAGAACCTTTTTCAAACGCAATTTTCTTGTCTGTTTTAGTCCATTACAAAACTCAGTTTAAGAAAAGTACAACATGTCTACAGGTGACTTTTCAGCATTGCCTGCTGCCGACCGCTCTCCCTAGTTAGAAACATTTCATATTGTAGGGCTTCCCTCATGCCCCATTTCATGACGGTGCTAGCAGCCACGTGAGTGCTAGCTAGCCAAGACCAACAAACAAACGGACTAAACGGCTACAAGTAGTGAGTGGCGTTACACACGGACTATACTAAACAAGTTAAATGTCTTGCTTGTAACTGCGAGGTTTTCCACAAACACAGCTACTGTAACCTACTCGGACACTGGGTCCCCACATTTCCCACGCTCTCATGCCGATTTTAGCCTGAAGCCACAGGGCTCTTCTCGCAGGCGCCATTTCCCTACGTAGGAGCATTGCGAACCGTAGGTCGGGATTTTTTTGGAGCTGCTAAAGAACACAGCCAATTTCTAGCATGTTTTGTTATAACTAAAAATCGACGACTAAGTTGTCTCTTTTACAATGGGGGTCAATAGCAAAGAATGTTTGTTTTTCCCAATTTGTGGGGGTGGTCGAGGGGAATTCCATATTATTATGTTAATATCACCTCGGAGTGTTCATTATGATCTATAAGGCTAAAATGATCCTAAATCCGCATTCCTACTCTTGAGGCACTTTATGTATACGGCCCCTAGCCTAGCAGGAAGTGAAGCAACATATTTGCCCCCTATTGTGTTCTGTAAACACACTTCGTGCACACACACAAGCACACACACACACACACAAGCACACACACACACAAATGTATTCCAGGAAGTAAAACAAAGCAGTGTTTTGCATAGCTCAATTAGAGACAGATGTAGTGTTGGGTCGGTCCCAAGCTCCTCTTCTCCAAAGGAAGAAGATGAATAAAGTTCTGGCTGGACAAAGAATTCTGCTCAGAGTAACCCTAACCCGTCCCAAGTGGCACCCTATTCTGTATATAGTGCACTACCTTTGCATTATATAGGGAATTAGGTGCCATTTGGGATGCAGCCCCAGTGATTGTTAATTTATTACAGAATGTAATCAACTACATTTGGATGATATCAAATTGATTATGATCGCCATAATTTACTTCATAACTCTGTTTACTTTATATCGATATTGTCTGAGTGTGCTTTGCCCTCGGGACTTGTGTGAAAACATGGAAACTTTGGAATGCTTTTGTTGTAAAGTTGAAAATTGTAACCAAATCTATTAGCTTACACTTACACACACACACACACACACAAAACCATTCATAATAAGATGTTTCCCGCCCTCTGGGAAAACCTCATCCAGGAAAAGGCCTCCTCCTGGTGCATGCATGGGTGGGCCCATTTTGGTATACAAACGTGTGTGTGTGTGTGTGTGGGCTGCTGTGTTTCTGACCCTGTTCAATGCTATCCATTCTGTACACATCCAGTTTCTCACACACACACACACACACACACACACACACACACACACACACACACACACACACACACACACACACACACACACACACACACACACACACACACACACACACACACACACACACACACACACACACACACACACACACACACACACACACACACACACACACACACTAAACCAACACACACAACTTTTAAATAGCAAACATACACCAGCCACACCCATTAATCTCCCAAGTCCTATTTATAGTCCTAAAGTGAAGTCCTTTGGGACGAAGTCGAGCGGAATAAAGCGATTACACAACAGTGTGTATGGTCTCTTAATGTACTGGTGAAGGCTCCATCTCACAGCTGTGTGTGTGTGTGTGTGCCACTGTAGACATTGGTAAAGAAGGGTGTTGTTGTCTGGTTTCCCAATCACACACAGGCGCGCTACAGACACGCACACACAGGCGCGCTACAGACACGCACACACAGGCGCGCACACACAGGCGCGCTACAGACACGCACACACAGGCGCGCTACAGACACGCACACACAGGCGCGCTACAGACACGCACACACAGGCGCGCTACAGACACGCACACACAGGCGCGCTACAGACACGCACACACAGGCGCGCTACAGACACGCACACACAGGCGCGCTACAGACACGCACACACAGGCGCGCTACAGACACGCACACACAGGCGCGCTACAGACACGCACACACAGGCGCGCTACAGACACGCACACACAGGCGCGCTACAGACACGCACACACAGGCGCGCTACAGACACGCACACACAGGCGCGCTACAGACACAGGCGCGCGCGATACAGGCGCGATACAGGCGCGATACAGGCGCGATACAGGCGCACAGACACATAGGCACATAGGCACGCTACAGACACACACTTCTTCCCATGCTGCCCTCGCACCTCCCCGCCAAACTTTGTCGGTCCACATCTTGCACATCCATTCAACTCCCTCTTCACAGAGCGAGGGAGAGAGATGGAGGAGAAAGTGCCCCTACAGGCTCCTCGTTATCTACCTACTTAAAACTGCAGTACCCAGAATCCTCAGATCAATCTCCTACAGACCCTCAGGTACGGTCTGAGAGTTTGAGTTGGAACTGTTAAGGAAAGTTTGGATACGGTCCAAAAAATATTGTGATTCACCGAAATGGACAGCACCCATTTATCTGACTGTTCTGTCGTCGGGCAGGAAATGGAGAGCAGTGTGTGATTGATGTGTGGTGCATGGGGCCAGGGCTTGTAATGCGATGCAGCCTGACGAATCGTACTGTACCCTGGCAAACCACCTACGGCTACAGCGAGCTACCGCTACATACAAACCCAGCTTCTCCAAATAAAGGCTTCAAACCAATGAGAGAATGGAATGCAGTTAGCTTCTGAAGGCTAATAGCAGGTCAAAGTATGAGATCACAGTAATATTCCAGCTACCTGTTGAGTGTTTTTGTCTGGGTTTGACAATATACAAAACAATACTTTGTCTATAGAAAGGTATGTGATGATATGATTTGACACCGTGTTGACATCATACAGGTATAAGGTTTCTCAGTGTGGGTTATGATTTAGGGCCAATTTATTTTGTTGACCGTCTGTTTTGGTGATGGACATTTTCTCACTGATATAAATGCTCATACTGTACAGTAGAATTGCTGTACAAGTGGTTCAAGGGATATTTCCCCTCTCATCCAATTTCATTCTGCCCCTATTTCACATTGACCCCATTCCCTCACAAGCTCAACTTTTATGAATGATTATTATTGAACACCGATGCACTGCTATTCCCAAGGTACCACATTGTAATATCTGTAAGGTATGAGTGAAATCCCATAGACTCATCAGTCATCTTCTGAGGGAAGAAAGGGGTCTTAGCACTGATAATTGCCATACAAATTGAATCACCCCCCCCCCCCCCCCCCTCCCTCCCAAATTCATTTGATTCGGTTCCTCGGCACAATTCCTGGGCACTGCTGGCTATTAATTCAAAGCTTCTTTTGTCCATTGTAATTGGCGAGCTCGAAGTCTTGTTTTTAGCCTTGGGCTGCTCGGAGGTCTTGTTTGACTCCTGATTGCTGCATGTTTTACATTTAATCCAAGTCTCTCCACTTGGAGATTTGCGATTTATATATTTGTATAGAAATTGTATTGCAATGTTCAATACATAAATACTGACTTAACTTCTAGTTAAATAAAAGTTCAGTAAAATATCAAAATAACAGTCTGAAGTATTTATGTTATGTCTAAGTACAGTTGTGGCCAAAAGTTTTGAGAATGACAAAAATATACATTTTCACAAAGTCCGCTACCTCAGTTTGTATGATGGCAATTTGCATATACTCCAGAATGTTATAAAGAGTGATCAGATGAATTGCAATTAATTGCAAAGTCCCTCTTTGCCATGCAAATGAACTGAGTCCCCCAAAAACATTTCCACTGCATTTCAGCCCTGCCACAAAAGGACCAGCTGACATGTCAGTGATTCTCTCGTTAACACAGGTGTGAGTGTTGACGAGGACAAGGCTGGAGATCACTCTGTCATGCTGATTGAGTTCGAATAACAGACTGGAAGATTCAAAAGGAGGGTGGTGCTTGGAATCATTGTTCTTCCTCTGTCAACCATGGTTACCTGCAAGGAAACACGTGCCGTCATCATTGCTTTGCACAAAACGGGCTTCACATGCAAGGATATTGCTGCCAGTAAGATTGCACCTAAATCAACCAGTTATCGGATCTTCAAGGAGAGTGGTTCAATTGTTGTGAAGAAGGCTTCAGGACGCTCAAAGTCCAGCAAGTGCCAAGACCGTCTCCTAAAGTTGATTCAGCTGCGGGATCGGGGCACCACCAGTACAGAGCTTGCTCAGGAATGGCAGCAGGCAGGTGTGAGTGCATCTGCAAGCACAGTTAGGCAAAGACTTTTGGAGGATGGCCTGGTGTCAAGAAGGGCAGCAAAGAAGCCACTTCTCTCAAGGTAAAATATCAGGGACAGACTGATATTCTGCAGAAGGTACAGGGATTGGACTGCTGAGAACTGGGGTAAAGTCATTTTCTCTGAATCCCCTTTCCGATGGTTTGGGGCATCCGGAAAAAAGCTTGTCCGGAGAAGACAAGGTGAGCGCTACTATCAGTCCTGTGTCCTGCCAACAGTAAAGCATCCTAAGACCATTCATGTGTGGGGTTGCTTATCAGCCAAGGGAGTGGGCACACTCACAATTTTGCCTAAGATCACAGCCATGAATAAAGAATGGTACAAACACATCCTCCGAGAGCAACTTCTCCCAACCATCCAGGAACAGTTTGGTGACGAACAATGCCTTTTCCAGCATGATGGAGCACCTTGCCATAAGGCAAAAGTGATAACTAAGTGGCTCGGGGAACAAAACATCGATATTTTGGCCATGGTCAGGGAACTCCCCAGACCTGAATCCCATTGAGAACTTGTGGTCAATCCCAAGAGGCGGGTGGACAAACAAAAACCCACAAATTATGACAAAACTCCAAGCATTGAATATGCAAGAATGGGCTGTCATCAGTCAGGATGTGGCCCAGAAGTTAATTGACAGCATGTCAGGGCAGATTGCAGAGGTCTTGAAATAGAAGGGTCAACACTGCAAATATTGACTCTTCGCATAGACTTAATGTAATTGTCAATAAAAGCCTGTGACAAGTAATAAAATGCTTGTAATTATACTTCAGCATTCCATAGTAACATCTGACAAAAAAATATCTAAAGACACTGAACCAGAAAACTTTGTAGAAATTAATATTTGTGTCATTCTCAACTTTTGGCCACGACTGTAGTATGACAATGCAGTTTTGGAATGTGGCAATAGAACAAGAAGTAAAACAATATTCTTTCTATTATTATTCTTATTCTTATTTTCTTTATACATCAATATCTCTCCATCTCACTCTAATAAGGCGGGGCAACTACCTAAGGCCGACCGCTGACCTCTGATAGTGTAGCCAATGGCACCCTGGAATTTAGCTGAGGCTCGGAGATGAACTGGATGCCACGGCGACCGCTCCCTCTCCTCCGCTCTAATTGGACAAGCTAGAGGCCTGGTCGGCTAATTGGAGGGACATATCATTTCTTAACCCTCAGCCTCTCTCTCTCCCTCCCCAGGCTACTGACCGGGGTACCTGAGTTCAGTGCTAATATTAAAATCAAATACAACAACTGGCAGCTCCGGCTCAGCTGATAGACGAGGTTGAGCCAGCAAGGGGATATGTGGTCAGGTTTAGTCAATGAGGAGTGAAATGCACTACTGGTCACTGACTTTTCAAACTGCTAGATGGGTTTGCAGATTGAATAGGCATTGATATTACAGACTGGTTCCGGATCTGTTTGTGCAGTATAGCCAATTTCTTTGCATCGGAGTTGCAGCACAAACAGATGTTTTTTTCCCAAATGTATTTATATAGCCCTTCGTCAGCTGATATCTCAAAGTTCTGTACAGAAACCCAGCCTAAAACCCCAAACATCTGGAACCAGGCTTGCTGTGACACTGTCCTCCACTGCACAAGTGTGTTTGTGATTCACTAGGAAAATGCCTTCTGATTTACTGATCGATTTTAATTTGGAAGAGTCTACTTTTTAAACCAACATGGCTCAGTTGAAATTGTTTTTACATTGATGAGATTTTGTTTTACTACAATGTGCAAAATATTGATGGGGTGTAAAGAAACTTCTAAACCCTCGGTCTGCAAAATAATGAGTCAAGGTTTTATATATTCGGTGTCAGAGGAAGGCCCAAAAATCTTCAAAGACTCCAGTCACCCAAGTCATAGACTGTTCTCTATGCTACCATATGGCAAGAGGTACTGGAACGTTAAGTTTAGGTCCAAAAGGCTCCATAATAGCTTCTACCCCCAAGCCATAAGACTGCTGAACAATTAATCAATGCATTATCTATGCATAGTCACTTTACCCCTACCTACATGTACATATTACCTCGACTGACCTGTACCCCCGTACATTGACTCGGTACCGGGACCCCCTGTATATAACTTCATTATTGTTACTTTTTGTATTTTTTTTAACTTTAGTTCATATTTTCTTAACTGTATTGTTGGTTAAGAACTTGTAAGTAAGCATTTCACGTTAAGGTTTACACCTGTTGTAATCGGCGCATGTGACAATTTTTTAAAATTTGATTTACTTTAATAGTTGTACCAAACAACACTTTAATCCTTCAGAATCTATTGACGCGTCGATCTAAGTAACACAATAAAAAGGTTCCCAGCATAGGCTGCGTCTACATCCAGTGCATGTCCGGCCTTCAGCATCGACGGTGGAAGGTGGCCGAGCTACAGCGGTGTTTGTCAGGCCATGAGACATCCCGAAAAAACGGTCTTCTCATGAAAACGTCTGTAGCAACGGTTTGGCTTGCAAACTATGGGAGGGGGAGATGATACAGGAAATATTAGTATGATGGTGGATTTATCAGTAAATAGGGGGCAAACGCAGAAGTGTATCAGCTAAATAAAGATAAAACCCCTTCAAGCTGGCAACCCTGAGTAATGATCGTTATGATCTAAGTCAGTCAGGTGAAGCATCCCTTCACCTCGTTTTGTGATAACATCCATTGCCGCGTTCAAATCAACTGGCAACGCAGAACTGGGAACTCGGGAAATCTCCTACTTCAATGCGTTGAAAACAACTGGGAACTCTGGAAGAACATTCGCTCCCACTGGGAAAAATCATTCAACTCTGAGTTCCAACTTGGGGACTTGGGCCTCCTTTTCTAGAGCTCCGACTTTCTGACCTGAAGATCCCTGGTGTCATGATTTGACCTCGTATTTTGTTGTTTTGAATGCGGCATCTGTTCTGACAGATGTTTACATGACAACCAGAATGCATTGTATGATGTCAATGAATATGGCTGGCGTTTAGCTTAGCAGAAGCTCAGCATTATCAGTACAACATCCAAAATGTATTTTGCACACGTTCATATATGTCTATTACCATCTATGCAAGAATCAGAATGCATGATTTGTCACCAGCACTTGAATAAACAGTAAATACATTCATGCAGTTGAAGTCGGAAATTTACATACACTTCCTGCTAATTGCATTTGGCTAAGGTGTATGAAACCAGATAAGTGCGATATGGAGAATTCATATTCATGAATATTTGAAGGCCATGTAAAAGCCGATGGACAAAGTGGTAAACATATTAAATACAGTTGAAGTCTGAAGTTTACATACACCTTAGCCAAATGCATTTAAACTCAGTTTTTCACAAATCCTGACATTTAATCTGAGTAAAAATTCCCTGTTTTAGGTCAGTTAGGATCACTTTATTTTAAGAATGTGAATGCCGGAATAATAGTAGAGAACATTATTTATTTCAGCTTTTATTTCTTTCATCACATTCCCAGTGGGTCAGAAGTTTACATACACACAATTAGTATTTGGTAGCATTGCCTTTTAAATTGTTTAACCTGGGTCATACGTTTCGAGTAGCCTTCCACAAGCTTCCCACAATAAGTTGGGTGAATTTTGGCCCATTTCTCCTGACAGAGCTGGTGTAACTGAGTCAGGTTTGTAGGCCTCCTTCCTCGCACATGCTTTTTCAGTTCTGCCCACAAATTTTCTATGGGTTTGAGGTCAGGACTTTGTGATGGCCACTCCAATACCTTGACTTTGTTGTCCTTAAGCCATTTTGCCACAAGTATGCTTGGGGTCATTGTCCATTTGGAAGACCCATTTGCGACCAAGCTTTAAATTCCTGACTGATTTCTTGAAATGTTGCTTCAATATATTTACATAATTTTCCATCCTCCATGCTGCCATCTGTTTTGTGAAGTGCACCAGTTGCTACTGCAGCAAAGCACCCCCACAACATGATGCTGCCACCCCCGTGCTTCACGGTTGGGATGTTGTTCTTTGGCTTGCAAGCCTCTCCCTTTTTCCACCAAACATAATGATGGTCATTATGGCCAAACAGTTCTATTTTTGTTTCATCAGACCAGAGGACATTTCTCTAAAATGTCTGGCTTTTTATGGAGGTTTTGGAGCATTGGCTTCTTCCTTGCTGAGCGGCCTTTCACATTATGTCGATATAGGACTCGTTTTACTGTGGATATAGATGCTTTTGTACCAGTTTCTTCCAGTATCTTCACAAGGTCCTTTGCTGCTGTTCTGGGATTGAATTGCACTTTTCGGACCAAAGTACGTTAATCTCTAGGAGACAGAACGCATCTTCTTTCTGAGGGGTATGACTGCTGCGTGGTCCCATGGTGTTTATACTTGTGTACTATTGTTTGTACAGATGAGTGTGGTACCTTCAGGCGTTTGGAAATTGTTCCCAAGGATGAACCAGACTTGTGGAGGTCTACAATTATTTTTCTTGGCTGTAGTATGTTAACAAGGAATTTGTGGAGTGGTTGAAAAACTAGTATTAATGACTCAAACCTTAGTGAATGTAAACTTCTGACTTCAACTGTACGTACATACGATGTGCTACAGTAGAAACAACAACACGGTATTCAAACTTTAATGATACTGTAATAAGCCACTTACTTTGATAGGTATGCAAAGTTGTTGTTATTATTAGTGAGGAAAACAACAATGAAGGCAATGCGGGCACCAGCCGGAGAATGTGCCAGATGTGTTAGTGCAGGTTCTGTTATGACTGGAGATGCGCAAACGTCTGCATAGTTGATCTGGGGAAACACTGGGGAAGTGCTTGGGCTCTCGTCGAAGAGAGAAGTTTGTCCGACTCAAACACAACATAAACTGTCCTCAACAGTAAAATGGGGCTACTTTTTTTGTGAATTAATGAGGTGGAACACACCTCAATTCAAACTGTCGTTAAAAAATCTAACTTGTTAGAAAATAACTGGAAGTTGAAACAGCCTATAGATAATTAGCCAGCAGCATGTCTTGGTTTGAGGGCAACTGTCCTGTTGCATAACAATCACATTTTGGAACAGTGTGTGCATTTTGACATCACGCTTATAAACAAACGTGAAAAGGTTCATGGTGGTACCTTACAAATCTTTACTGGTGGTACCAAACGTGTTGCTCTAATGGGGAGTTTTGTACTTTGCCAACAAAACGGTCTAAAAAAACTCACATCAAATTGGCTTTTTATTCACAAATATGTTTTCACTGCAAATTGAGATGTCTGGTCCTGTTCTCCCTGCTTTTCTTGGCCTGGGTAGAGTTTATTGGCCTTGTTTATGGATTAGCCTTGCATTAGCTGAATCCCATTAAGTCTACACCCTATCAATTCCCTCATGGCCCTACTAGCCAGAACATTTATTTAACCGTAGTTACACCAGGGGTGTGTTCACAAGGAACAAAATGGAAGCAAAAGGGCCAAAACAGGGAGGGACCTACCTAATCTTGTCCAATAAGAAACTCTCCTTATCGTTACAAAACGTATTGCTACAGTTTGCGCTAATGAATACACCCCAGGTTGAAAAATATAATGGCAAGGTATTGTCAGAACAGTTGCAATGCATGTGGAACTGCACGGTCAGTGTTAGAACATTCCTTAAGAAATTGAACTGTAAACCTGTCTTACATTGTCAAGCTAGCTAGCCTACCTCAGCATGCAAACTGTACGGTTTACATGTTTAGCATTGAAAAGTGTCTCAGAACAGGTCCGTTTCTAATGACACTGGAGAATTCTTCGCTGAAGGAAAACATCTGCGCTACAGGCTCCCATTGCAGCAGGCAGTGATTATGATACCTAGCCTCCCTCTACTCTCATCTCTTAGGTCTCTTCACCAGCTCTTCAACACGGAGAAGCTATCTAATGGAGGCCAGCTGTTCTCCCCAGCATTAGCCTCACGCTGGCTAAACAGGAAGCCTGGCTCTGCCCTGTGTGTGTCTGCTGAGAATGCAGGGAGGAGGAATTTTGTTTTGTGGTCCTCAAGGGAAAGGCAGTGCAGATAATGTTAGCGAGTGTTTGGCCCATGTTCGAGTAACATAGTTGAACTATTGAACTAGGCTAAAGTGCCTTCAGAAACTATTCATACCACTTCACTTCTTCCACATTTTGTTGTGTTACAGCCTGAATTCAACATTATATCTCACCCATCTACACACAATACCCCATAATGACAAATGTATTGAAATGTATCACACTCGTGAGTCAATACATGTTAGAATCACCTTTGGCAGAGATTACAGCTGCAATTAATTCTGGGTAAATCTCTGAGCTTTGCACAACTTGATTTTACAATAATTGCATGTTATTATTTTTTAAATTCTTCAAGCTTTGTCAAGTTTGTGTTGATCATGTCTAGACAGCCATTTTCAAGTCTTGCCATAGACTTTCAAGCCTATTTAGGGCAAAACTGTAACTAGGCCACTCAGGAACATTCAATGTTGTCTAGGTAAGCAACTCCAGTGTATATTTGGCCTTGTGTTTTAGGTTATTGTCCTGCTGAAAGGTGAATTTGTCTCAGTGTCTGTTGGAAAGCAGATTGAACCTGGTTTTCCTTTAGGATTTTGCCTGTGCTTAGCACTATTCTGTTTTATTTTTATCAACAAAGAAAACCTCCCTAAAAACTCCTTACCGTTGACAAGCATACCCATAACACGATGCAGCCACCACCACCATGTTTGAAAATGTGAAGAGGTGTAGACAGTGACGTGTTGGATTTGCCCCAAATATAACACTTTGTATTCAGGACAAAGTTCATTTAATTTTTTTCAGTTTTACTTTGTTGAGCCATCCTCAGTTTTCTACTATCCCAGCCATTAAACTCTATAACTGTTTTAAAGTCACCATTGGCCTCATGGTGAAATCGATTTAGCGGTTTCCTTCCGCTCTGGCAACTAAGTTAGCCTGTATCTTTGTATTGATACACTATACAAAGTGTAATTAATAACTTCACCATGCTCGAAGGGATATTCAATTAATTACTTTTTTTTTACCCATCTACCAATAGGTGCCCTTCTTTGAGATGCCTTGGAAAACCTCCCTGGTCTTTGTGGTTGAATCTGTGTTTGAAGTTCAGAATCCCAGAGTTGCCTCTTCACTGTTGACGTAGAGACTGGTGTTTTGCGTGTTTTAATAAAGCTGCCAGTTGAGGTCTTGTGAGGCATCTGTTTCTCAAACTAGACACATTAATTTACTTGTGCACCGGGTCTTCCCACTCCTCTTTCTATTCTGGTTAGAGCCAGTTCTGTGAAGGGAGTAGTACACAGCGTTGTACCAGTTTTTTGGCAATTTCTCGCATGAAATAGCCTTCATTTCTCAGAACAAGAATAGACTGACGAGTTTCAGAAGAAAGCTCTTTGTTTCTGGCCATTTTGAGCCTGTAATCGAACCCACAAATGCTGACACTCCAGATGCTCAACTAGTCTAAAGAAGACCAGTTTTATTGCATCTTTAATAGTCACAACAGTTTTCAGCTGTGCTAACATAATTGCAAAAGGGTTTTCTAATCATCATTTAGCCTTAGATGAGCGAACACAACATGCCATTGGAACACAGTGGTTGCTGATAATGGGCCTCTGTACACCTATGTATATATTCCATAAAAATATCTGCAGTTTCCAGCTACAATAGTCCATTTACAACATTAACAATGTCTACACTGTATTTCTGATCAGTTTGATGTTATTTTAATGGACAGAAAATGTGCTTTTCTTTCAAAAACAAGGGCATTTCTAAATGACCCCGAACATTTGAACGGTAGTGTACATCTGTGGTAAAAACGTGGTCCCTTGGTCAAACCCATGCTACCCATGCTTTATGCTACCCATGCAACCCATTACAAACCACTTGACCACCTTCTCGAACCACTCTCGTATAAACTCTTTGTTTCCATTGTTTCCTGTGTTCTACCTACCGTACCCAGAGCACTTGCACTTGTTTAAAAATGGAGAACGTAGCTTACAATTTCAAAGCGCAACATACAGTTATATCAAGGCCTAGAATCAATTGAACGATTTCTCAATTATATTTTTTTACTCTAACAAACCCGCTCGTGAGAGAATAACAGGACCCATTATCAAGCTAACAGTAAAGAGGCTTGAGGCGCTCTAAAGGGTCTTCTTCTCATTGACGTCAACCCGTCGGGTGTTTATGACGCTACTACTATGTCTATAACGCTGCTATTTTCAACCTCACCTCCTCAAGCGCACAAAGGGGGGAAAACAACCCAAACGGAACAATTATGCAAATGTCCTCTGCTTATCTCAGTGCAACAGGGAAGAGGGAGAGAATAATGCAGTCAAATTAGCTTTATCATCACCTGTCGTTTTCGTGTTTGTCACTGCCGCTCCCCATGCGCACATTCAATTAAGCCCCCTTCCTTCCTTCACAGTAACGCAAGCACCCAGTAACGCTAGCACCCAGTTGTTTTGATACATTGGATACTTATGGCTGTTGGGTATTGCTGTACCTATAGCCTATGGTCTCCTGCCTATATTGTGCCATTGATATTGCTACGTAATACACATTGGAGTAAAGTCACCGTGAGACTAGGGGATAGTCAGAATAAATGAAATATTTGTTTTCCTGCTCGAACTCTCAATTTAACGGAGTCACGATGTTTTGTGTTACAGCCTATTCGTGCAGCCTGTAATCACTATGATGATTTACAATGGCGATGGAAATGCATCACTAAGCAGTGTGCTCTGCTTGATTTGTTTACGCATCAGCACAGCAGCAATCATGGTTCTTCATTATATATTTTTTGGGGGGGGGATTATTCTCATCTCAGATCTAGATGAGAGGTTTCGATGGACAAAAGAGCTTAATGCGTGTGAGCAAATCTCAGCCCAATCAAAATCTCAATGCACGCAGCAGACTACAGAGACGCCTAATGTGTCGTTAGATTTTTTTGTTGTTGTATCGAAAACCGCTTTTTGACGAGGCAGTATTGATTCCGGTCCAGATTGCATTTTCTATTGGTCGTCAGATCGATTGTGTTGTTCCTCCTCCCACTACAGCAGAAGCAGTTATTGCGGATCTCCCCACTGAAACATGACATTAACTGTGCCGGCAACAACAACCAAAACATTTTATTTCATCACTTCCTAATCTGTGGTCCATTGGTCAGAGAAGACTTGATTTTAAATATTATTTCCTTAATTCCTTGTCCTGTTTAATTGGACTTGATCTCGTATGGTTCCCAAAGCGCAGTTGTCTTTATTTTACATGTGTTTTTTTTTTACTATGTGTTATGGATCCTTGTCATTGCAATCACTGCTGACGCTTGTTGTGGTAAAGCAATTCCCCAAATTGGGATCAATCAAGTACTGTCCCACTCTTTCGCTATTCTACTCTAGACAATGTTTTGCCAGTTTCTGGTGGGGGAGGAGCATCATTATTTAACCATTTCTAGCCTGGGAGAACTAGAAATGAACCTCTATTATTGGCAGTACATTGGAGTTTTGGGAAACTATTTTTCTGCAGTACATTAGTTTTACCACATTGCATAGTTGATTTGATTAATTAAAAACAAGAAAAACTTTCTCGGCAGTACATTGGCGTTTTACCACTTGGCTTAATTGATTGCTTCGTTTTGGAAACGGCTCGGTTTCAGAGGAGCGCTGCCAAGACAAATAACAAACAGAAGGAGCATAGCTGGATAATTTGAGTTCATAATTTAATTATGAAAAAGTTGTCGTCCTGTGGTTGTAGTCTATTTTATTATGGCCAGCAAGTGTTAGTTTGACTGATCCCCTGGTTATTACGGTTCGATTGTACTGTACGAACCTCTCATTTTCAGAGAGGTTATCATGCAGCTGAGATTTTGTAATAAGGACTCCAAGCCGTTGGTTGGTGTGGTTTAATTTTGGCAGGTGTCCAGGATCAGTCAATCCTCCGTGTTCCTACGGAGGTGTTGAGTTGTGTGGAAGCGGCAGCTCTCGACATCCCTCGGTCTCTTGTCTTGGTTGACTTGTTCCTCATATCCGTCATCCTTGTCTGCACCGACCATGGCCATGAGGCATAGTGCGCTGTCCCCAGTCCCTAGCAAGACGCATGTTCACGCGTGAGCTTCGAACGCCGTCGTCACTTAGCGCTAGGCCACTAGCTTCTAGCACCACAGATGTCATGGCATGCTAATCGCTAATGCGGCGCTATATTCTCTCACTGATGCTTATCTCTGACACAGAGTGAAGAGATCAAGGCTGTAAGCCTGTTAAGTGGGGCTAATGTAGCTGCTAACCCAAATCCACACAATTAGAATCTTCTGAAGCACACTGGAACCCCCCCAGTGGTGTATACTTGTGTTTTTAACCAAGAAAATAAGGCTGATTTTCACACTGTCTGTTAGGCCTCGGGTAACAGCATTCATAACCATACTGTATCCCCCCCCCCCCATTTCCCTTCTGAAATCCCTTACTGATCAGGTTCTAATTGACCCTTCAAAAAGCAATTCACTGTTATCTACAATTCCCTACCTGGGGAAGATGGGGAATTATTTTATGGTATTGATGGTGATTCAGACATACACAGAGCCTCAAAGGTAGACATAGTTCCAGCAAGTGAATTGTGTTGCTGTCTATCAACCTCCAGAGCTTGTTTGCCCTGTCTCCTGCTGAAATGGATGGTCTGACCACAGGTCACACACACTCTATGGGTGCAGGAAGATCGCTCATGAACAGAGCTCTACGGGGACTGGTAATGCGCCTACCAGCCATAGGCTGGACCACCAGCCAATCAGAGCTAAGGGCCTTTGAAATCTATCTATGGGAGTGGCACAAACTAAATGTCAGGTCAGGTGTTCATGTCCTGTCGACTAGTCAGGGTCCTGTTCATTAGGAAACAAATGGAAGAAAATGGACTGAAACAGGGAGGGACCACCTTTCCAATTGGAAACACTCATTTTCTTTTTATGTTGACAGTGTGCCCTGCTGCACACAGCCCAGGTTAGATGTTTGTCTCTTGTAGGACTAGTTGGCTGTCAGGCCAGGTTTGCTGTAGAGTACACACAGCCTAATATATCTTCAGCCTAATATACCAGACGATTGCCTCTGGCAAGTGTTTTATGGTTTCGTTTAAAACGGCTCTCTGCAGTGCAAGCACCGCTGACAATGATCATGTTTCATTAGATCAGGGGTTCCCAAACTTTTTTTGGCCCACAACCCCCATTTCGATATCTGAAAATTCCCGCGACCCCAACCAGGTCTAAAAAATGATCGAATTAACAGCCGACGTTTACTTATTTATTTGGGGCTGTGGCAGTCAATTGAAATAGATTCTAACAGTATTTCTGATTGTCTTCTCAACTCACCATCACATACTTTTAACGTGGGACTATGACAGTCAATTGCAAATTAGTCTGACATAATGTCTCTTCTCACCACCGCTAATGAGATGGGTGTGATTGATGCATGTCGCTTCGGAGCTTCTCAAAGTCGGGGAGCGTGGTCGACAGTGCGGCGTGCGCACCTCATCTCTGCTGTCACATCTAACCTGGATGGATATTTTGTTTTAATGCAGACGAGAGCACTGAATCCAGCCTCACACTAATATGAGCTGGCGAAGGGTCGCCTACTATGAGTTTTTTATGGTGCTTTCAAGACAACTGGGAACTGTGGAAAAAAAAATAAGAGGTCAAATCATGACGTCAGTGATCTTTAGGTAGAGCTCTAGAAAGATGCCCGAGATTCCGAGTTGGATGACCGTTCAACTATTTTTCCCAATCGGAGCTTGAATATTTTCGAGTTCCCAGTTGTCTTGAACGTGCTGAAGTCGGAAGTCTGAGTGTGGCCTTTTCCCATGATCCAAGGGCACTCTCTCGTTAAATTGTATCTTTTAGATTTGATCAATTTTCACTTGGAATTTCAACGTTAACCACATTACAATGATTCTGAGATACAAAGATGCTATTATAATATATACAGTGTCTTTGGAAAAGTATTCGGACCCCTTGACTTATTCCACATTCTGTTAGGTTAGTCTTATTCTAAAATTGATTACATTGTTATGTTTTCCTCATCAAGCTACACCCAATACCCCATAAATACCCCACATTTTTTTTAAATACCTTATTTACATAAGTATTCAGACCCTTTACTCAGTACTTTGTTAAAGCACCTTTGGCACCAATTACAGCCTCGAGTCTTCTTTGGTGTGACACTACAAGCTTAGCACACCTGTATTTGGGGAGTTTATCCCATTCTTCTCTGCAGATCCTCTCAAGCTCTTTCAGGTTGGATGGGGAGCATTGATGCACAGCTATTTTCAGGTCTCTCCAGATATGTTCGATCGGGTTAAAGTTCGGGCTCTGGCTGGGCCACTCGAGGACATTGAGACTTGTCCCGAAGCCACTCCTGCGTCGTCTTGGCTGTGTGTTTAGGGTCGTTGTCCTGTTGGAAGGTGAACCTTAATTAAGGATCTCTCTGTACTTTGCTCCGTTCATCTTTGCCTGGATCCTAACTAGTCTCCTAGTCCCTGCCGCTGAACAACATCCCCACAGCATGATGCTGCCACCATCATGCTTCACCGTAGGGATGGTGCCAGGTTTCCTCTTAGCATTCAGGCCAAAGAGCTAAATCTTGGTTTCATCAGACCAGAGAATCTTTTTTGCCGTGGTCTGAGAGTCTTTGCCTTTTGGCAAACTCCAATCAGGCTGTCGTGTGCCTTTTTATTGAGGAGTGGCTTCCGCTTGGCCATTCTATCATAAAGCCCTGATTGGTGGAGTGCTGCAGTAATGGTTGTTCTTCTGGAAGCTTGTCCCATCGCCACAGTCACTCACACAGTGCTCGAGAATTCTTCTATCGGGTTCTTGGTCACCTCCCTGACCAAGGCCCTTCTCCCTTATATAGACGTGTGTGTGTTTCCAAATCATGTCCAATCAATTGAATTTACCACAGGTGGACTCCAATGAAGTTGTAAAAACATCTCAAGGATGATCAATGGAAACAGGAACTCAATTTCGAGTCTCATGGCAAAGTGTCTGAATACTTGTGTAAATAAGCTATTTCTGTTAAAAACAATTATACATTTGCTAACTTCTAATAACCTGTGTTTGCTTTGTCATTGTTGGGTATTGTGAGTAGATTGCTAAGGCTTTAGGAAATTCTCCCACTTCCCTATTTTATTATCAGCTGACCCCACATGGGGTCACAACCCCTAGTTTGGGCACCGCTGCATTCTGTCTTTATTCGGATAATTGAAGAGAACTGTGTAGTGAGAAAATGTGTAGCGTTAATGTAACGCGCAAATTTGTAGCATGAATTAATGTAATGAACACATTTCCAGCAGTGACAGTAGAACTTTAAGTTTGAATGTAGCCAAGCTCACAGGCATCTCTATACTGATTTTGAGATCTTTGTTAAAGCTCCGTTATCTGTTGAATAATGTAACAAATCAGTTTTGCTATTCAAAAATACTGTCTGACGCCTTCAAAAGGCTGCAGTGAGGTCAGGAGTGTGAGAGGGCGTTTTATCACCTCAAAGGAAGGTAGTAAACACTGTCAAAAGCATTCCACACACACACACACATCAACACAGTCAAGATAATCTCCTCACACACACACACACACTCAAAAACCAATCTGATCCAAGCCATCACGTCATTCAGGTTTGTAAACAGCTTCACTTCACCCAAACTAATCTCTTTTCTCGAAAAGGTTGGCTAGGTTCAATCAACCACAGACAATGAATTAACATACTCCTGAATAATTTCCTGGGGAAATTGAATCTTCCTCCTATTCCACTATTCCTACAGCAATACTGTGAGTGGCATTACCTGTGCAAGACATGATTTGTTGCATAATTAAATTGTAATAATAATCTCACACAGCTATACCATCTGGAAAGAAGAAAATAGAAAAATGAACCGAGGCCATGTTCCTATTCAATGATTTTAGTGAGTGTCTTCCATTGGCATAGTGGCTCAATACCTGTTGCTGCGAAACGAAGCCTGGGTATCTTTGCTACATCATAAACTCTACCATGACGAGTCACATTGGAGCCCTTTATGAAGGCTACTATAACGCTCTCCCAGTGACCCAGTCCCACATAATTATCAATGATTAATGGACCCTCATAAAATCCGGATATCAACCTGGTTCAGCTTCTCCCCTTGACGCCATTGTTACCTTGGCATCATTGTTACCTTGGCATCATTGTTACCTTGGCATCATTGTTACCTTGGCCTTTGACACCATTGGCTCTCATTTGAATGGGCAGATGATTATTGCCTCTAGCACCGCCTCCTCCAAGTGCCTCCTGCCAGTGTTCCTTCCTACAGTTTCCATCCCCAATAAGTGCTCATTGTGTAACAAGTAGCGACTACCTTCCGGAGACCTCCATTCTGTGTCAAGCCTCTGACGTGGCCATATGGACTGTAGAGTGTCGATTTCAGTTCAGGCCAACCTCCATTTTGTGTCATGCCTTCGATCGCCTTGCGTAAAGTGGCCAATGTAAAGAGTGTCAACCGTGTTTCTCACCAACCTCCATTCTGTGAGGGTTCTCTTTTGAGAGCCAATAAAAACGTGTTGACACCATTCCAGACACCTCCATCGTAGGTCAAGCCTATAGACCTCTGTCTGTACTCCATAGAGCTCTGATTATAACTGGTGTCATCTGCGCTCCGCAAACTTCCATTGTGTGCCAAGCCTGTAAGACCCCTAATCATCTGTTGAATACTGCGGGGATTTAGTCAATAGAACGTAATTGGCACTTTGAATGCCGAACCAGCACTCCAACAATTACTCCCAGAAAACAACGACACAACCAAAGCTAAGGCTGACTAGGAAGAGTGTATTTAAACATTAAAAATACAAGTATTTCACATTTATTTAACCAGGTAGGCCAGTTGAGAACAAGTTCTCATTTCCAACTGCGACCTGGCCAAGATAAAGCAAAGCAGTGTGACAAAAACAACCGAGTTACACATGGGATAAACAAACGTACAGTCAATAACACAATTGAAAAATCTATGGACCGTGTGTGCAAATGTAGGGAGGTAAGGCAATAAATAGGCCATAGAGGTGAAATAATTACAATTTAGCATGAACACTGGAGTGATAGATGTGCAAGTAGAGATACTTGGGTGTAAAAGAGACCGATGATAAATAACAATATGGGGATGAGGTAGTTGGGCGCGCTGTTTACAGATGGGCTGTGTACAGGTACAGTGATCGGTAAACTGCTCTAACAGCTGATGCTTAAATTTCGAGAGGGACATATAAGACTCCAGCTTCAGTGATTTTTGCAATTCGTTCCAGTCATTGACAGCAGAGGACTGTAAGGAAAGGCGGCCAACGTAAGTGTTGGCTATGGGGATGACCAGTGAAATATACCTCATGGAGCATGTGTTACGGGTGGGTGTTGCTATGGTGATGAGTGAGCTAAGGCGGGGCTTTACCTAGCATAGACTTATAGATAACCTGGAGCCAGTGGGTTTGGTGACGAATATGTAGTGAGGGCCAGCCAACGAGAGCATACAGGTCACAGTGGTGGGAATTATATGGTGCTTTGGTGACAAATCGGATGGCACTGTGATAGACTAAATCCAGTTTGCTGAGTAGTGTTGGAGGCTATTTTGTAAATGACATCGCCAAAGTCAAGGATCGGTAGGATAGTTAGTATTACGAGGGTATGTTTGGCAGCATGAGTGAAGGATGATTTGTTGCGAAATAGGAAGCCGATTCTTCTAGATTTAATTTTGGATTGAAGATGTTTAATGTGAGTCTGGAAGGAGAGTTTACAGTCTAACCAGACACCTACGTATTTGTCGTTGTCCACATATTCTAGGTGAGACCTGTCCAAAGTAGTGATTCTAGTCAGGCAGGAGGGTGCGGGCAGCAATCGGTTGAAGAGCATCCACTTAGTTTTACTAGCATTTAAAAGCAGTTGGCTGTCACGGAAGGAGTGTTGTAAGGCATTGAAGCTTGTTTGGAGATTTGTTTGCACAGTGTCCAAAGAAGGGCCAGATGTATACAGGTGGATCAGAGAATCACCAGCAGCAAGAGCGACATCATTGATGTATACAGAGAAAATAGTCGGCCCGGGAATTGAACCCTGTGGCACCCCCATAGAGACTGCCAGAGATCCGGACAACAGGCCCTCCAATTTGACACACTGAACTCTATTTGAGAAGTAGTTGGTGAACCAGGCGAGGCAGTCATTTTAGAATCCAAGGCTGTTGAGTCTGCCGATAAGAATACGGTGATTCACAGAGTCTAAGGCATTGGCCAGGTCGATGAAGACGGCTGCACAGTACCGTCTTTTATCGTTAGTGGTTATGATATCGTTTAGGACCTTGAGCGTGGCTGAGGTGCACCCATGACCAGCTCGGAAACCATTTTGCGTAGCGGAGAAGGTACGGTGGGATTCGAAATGGTCGGTGATCTGTTTGTTAACTTGGCTTTCAAAGATTTTAGAAAGGCAGGGCAGGATGCATATAGGTCTATAACAGTTTGGGTCTGGAGGGTCTCCCCCTTTGAAGAGATGACCGCGGCAGCTTTCCAATCTTTGGGAATCTCAGACGATACAAAAGAGACGTTGAACAGGCTAGTAAAAGGGGTTGCAAAAATTTCTGCGGATCATTTTAGAAAGAGGGTCCAGATTGTCTAGCCCAGCTGATTTGTAGGACTCCAGATTTTGCAGCTCTTTCAGAACATCAGCTGTCGATATGGGTAAAGGAGAAGGAGTTGGGGAACAAATAAGGTATCGATGGAACAAAAAGGGTAGCTAAAGGCATTAGGTCTCCTTGACTGAGTAACTATTGGTGATATGGATGACCGCAAAGGAACAGTGCAATGCAGAAAGGGTGTTCAAGAGATGGTCTCAATTCCCAATGGATGATGTCTTCCATTCAGCTCAAATGTGCGTATTGAGTGGAGTGTCCTTCAAAAGACCGAGTCGTGTTCCCTGTCAAGTAAAAATCTCTTCCCTGCACCACTGTTGTACCTGGCTGTCATCGTGACCATGGGCTCTATAATCCCCATAGTGTTGTGCAACAGGAGGTCCATGTCTCCTCTTTGTGAAGAGAGAACACTGATGACAGCGGAGGGCAATCATCACACACGTGCATTCATCCACATACACGCAGGCAGACACGCGCGCGCACACACCTCTGTTCTCGCCCTTCCACCCTGGGCTACCGATGGAGCTTGGGAGATATAATCATAAGAAATTAACGACACTGTCATTATTGCCCCTTACTGTGCTTGTTCCCTTGGAAACAGACGACCCTTTCCCTGCACGAGGAGGCCCCTCCCCCTTTCCCCTTGACTTGGTCTTTTCCAAGGCGGTAGGCACTGGCTGTGCAGGACAAGAGCCTTCCAAACAGGGCTATGTTTTGAACTGTACTCAACTAGCAATAACGTGGTGTATGCTGTTAACTTATAAAAGGCACAAAAAAAAAATGTGACCACTTGTTGAGTTTCAACTGTGTGTGTGTGTGTGTGTGTGTGTGTGTGTGTGTGTGTGTGTGTGTGTGTGTGTGTGTGTGTGTGTGTGTGTGTGTGTGTGTGTGTGTGTGTGTGTGTGTACAGTATGCATGTGTGTAGTCCTTTACATTCGTACCTGAATACGGGTTGAAAATGGCTTATAAGCGCCTAAATTGGAACACGGTGGCTGCACAGTAACATGCTATACATGACGTCAGAGCTCTGGCTCTGCGCTTCCCAGCGCTGTATGGGTTTTGACTGACATCTAGTCTTTTATAACTTAGCTCATCATGTTGGCGCAATAGAACACGCTTTCAATGATTTCACGCTCAACCTGATCCAGATTGCGATTTATAATGTGATGTTTTTGGATTGGGTAAACAACGTCAGTGATTGTGTGATGGCGAGGAGGCAGAGTTGTAATTCCTCAACGGCACTCAATAAGGTACCTTAAAGTTGATGACTCTTCTTTTGAAATTGCTTCAAACTGTGCACACTTACTTCTCTGGTCTTGTGTTGCACCTACCCCACATTTTCCAGAAATAGTCCTATCATGTTGCTGAATGTATCCAGGATATCCATATAGGCCAATTCCCACGAGTGTAAAGGGTTAACTGTCTGTGCGTGTGGTCCAGTTACAGAACAGAAAGGAACCCTACGGTGACACAGCTGTGGACGTGAGCGTGTCTGTTTGTCTCTCTCGTCTTTTTGTGCACAAGAAAGAAGTGACTCTCACCCGGCCCAGATCTCCCAAGTGTGACTAAACCCCTACCCAAGCCTCCTAAAGCCTCCCTTGAAATCAGATGAAACTCCTTTCCTCCCTCTCTACTCACCACCCGGCACTGAGGAATTCCCCCGAGCTGAAGACTTACTAGCCTCCTCTTGGGGGAATTACATTTAGAGGGAAAATGTAGCTGTTTCTTCCTCCATTTACCTCACGAGACCTCTGCTAGCCCCGGCTGAGACTCCAGTGACTTTAAACTAAGCTGCTCTGAGATTAATCAGTTTCCACCCTACTAACCTCCACCAGGGCTGTGTTCAGTAGGCACAAAACGGAAGAAAAGGTACTATCTGAACTAGTCCAGTAAAGAGATTGTTGTGCTAAACATCGTGCAACAGTTTGCCATAATGAACAGGACCCAGATTTTGCAGTACAGTGGGTGGAGAGGGAGAGCATTGTAAAGTATAGGGAGCTAGTTAACACTGAGCTTGAATTAGGAGCCCTTACTGTGCTTCTGAATGAGTAATAACAAACCTGACAAATCGAAAACCTTTCACTGTGGCTGCAAACAGAGCATCATACAGGAAGCTAATTGGTTTATTTTTATTTATTTAATTTAACTTTTATTTAACTAGGCAAGTCAGTTAAGAACAAATTCTTATTTACAATGACGGCCTACACTGGCTAAACCCAGGCGCCGCTGGGCCGCCGTGCGCCGCCCCCTACGGGACTCCCAATCTCGGCCGGTTGTGATACAGTCTGGATTGGAACCAGGGTGTCTGTAGTGACGCCTCTTGCACTAAGACGCAGTGCCTAAGACCGCTGCGGCCACTTCGGGGAACACTGTGCAGGAACCCTCACGTCTCTGAATGAGTGGCGTCATGACGTCATAAACTTGACCTGACAAACCTTAAACCTCGTTTGTGGATTTCACACTGAATGACATGACAAATGTAAGCACATTCACAATCAGTCAATGCTTGATGGCCATCACATAAGCAATATTATCGACAAGCCCACTCGAACACGTCACGACAATGGAGTTGTATCGTATGTCGTAACCAGGCTTAGCCTGCCACGAATGGTTATGTATGTATGTATGTATTGTATGGGTTATATGATGCGTATTGTATGGGTTATATGATGCGTATTGTATGGGTTATATGATGCGTATTGTATGGGTTATATGATGCGTATTGTATGGGTTATATGATGCGTATTGTATGGGTTATATGATGCATGGGTAAGAGGAAGCTGCAGTAGTTCTGGGTTGGTTGTTAAAAGTCGCCGAAGCTGTGCTATGCTCGAACAGCTACTACTTCAGCTTTTATGACCCGAAAGAGTTTTTATTGCAGATGAAGACGAGGGAACGCTACATCCCACATACTGATAGAGGGCCTTTTTATTGTTTTATTGTAATTACCCATCGAACAAGCTGCTGAGAAATCTGTTTGGGAGAGATCTGATTAAATACCTGCTGCGGTCCATAAGAGGGTAGTAGTCTGGCATTATGTTGATATATTATGTTGTAAAGTAAGGCTACTGGAAGTTCATGATTTTCAGCGAGTATGACTTCATGCCTCAATAGATTATAGGTTTTCATTAAGAAGCTGAACATACAGAGTGATATGCATTATGAGTGTTGATGCAGAAAATAGCTGTAGGGAGACTGGATCTATCCAACATAAATCATTGTTACAACCTTGAGCAAGAATTAAATGCCCCATGCAGTCAGAAATGTGATTTCCTGTGGGTTTTTTGCCCTTGTAGTGTAGGATCTGTTTTGAAAGAAAAGCGGCTGAAATGTCAGCCTGTTTTAGTGGGATGGATTTTTGTTCTGTCTGGTGATATCCCCAGGTGATAAATGAGTTGATGGACCAATAAGAAAGAAAGTTACAGACCTTTCTGCCAATAACAGTTGTCAGTTTTCCCTTCCCCTGTAATGAGTGCGGACTGGCGGCAGAGAAGTCAGGCGCAGGAGAGCAAAGACTGTTACAACGGTGCAGTTTAATAATAAAAATCACCGTGAGCAAAAACAAATGAATACAATGGGACGAAACCCTTCGCACGCCAGACATATAACGTGCACAAACTCTTATGATCAACAATACCGGACTAGGACATGTGGGGAACGGAGGGTTAAATACACAACATGTAATTGATGGGATTGAAACCAGGTGTGTGGGAAGACGAGACCAAACAAATGGAAAATGAAAGGTGGAATCGACGATGGCTGGAAGACCGGTGACGTCGACCGCCGAACGTCGCCCAAACAAAGCGAGGGAAGTCGTGACATCCCCACTCAGACCATTCCCAGACAATCCTAGCAGAGTTATATATTGAGAAATGCACTTTGCGAAGAAGCTATTTTTGATTCTTTTTGACTATTTGAAAACAATCACAGTAAGGTCCTTAATAATTGTTACCCAGAAGTTATTTGATATTGAGATAAAAATGGCTGCATTATACCTTAGTATTATCTGAACGCACCGATCAGACAGATTTATGCGGATAACAGACACATTATTACCACTAAGATGGCCAAGCCAAATCTATCACCTATCGCTTCTTCTCCACCACATTTTTTGTTTCCCATTGAAACCGAAATATTGGAGTTGGCCAGGCTTGAGGGGGAATAAATCACACAACACAATGTCTGAATTCATTTATTTCTCCAGTTTTAGAACTCCTCCACGACGTTACTTAACATGAAAGATGGTTACTCCTACTGTCATCCGGCCGTGGTTTATATTATATCAGAGAGGAGCAGATTTTGGGAAATATTGTCACCCCTTCCACTTCTGGATCTGTGAGTTTATGATATTACCATAACCTAACCGCGGACAGCCATCATCATCATCATATTATTATTATTATTATGCCCATCATTATTATCCATACTTTCATCATAATTATTATTATCATCATCATCATTTGTATCGTCATCATTATTGTTGCTATGGTGATCATAATCGTTGTCATTATTGTCTTAATGGTTGTGGTTTCGCCGTATTGCAATGCAAGTTATTACAGATAATAGGCACTTGAGTCCATAATACGCACCACACTAAATAAAATGAAACCAATTTGGATCTCTTAGAATTACTGTATGATTTGAAAAAGATTTTCAGGTCCCATTTAGCAGAGTGCTCTGCATTATTAGTGTTTCAGCGCTTTGGTAGTTTCCTTATTTATGGCTTCTCTGGTTGGTTTATGATGCAAGCAGCATTCTATCAATGTCACTTCCCTCCTATCCCCGGTCTCCTCCACCCACCCTCGGACTATCCGTGTCTGGGTCGAGGTTGATTCAGTGCCACAATCGATTGGAGGTCGTCTCCAGACTCCCTCTCTCCCTGGTGTGGTGACTGACTGTCCTACTCCCCTGTCCTTGACTTCTCCTCAGTCTCTTTGGCGTGACATGGAAGACCTGACACAGTCGAGTTAGAGGCAGGGCGCTCTGCTCTTAAACACCTTCTCTTGTTCGCCTCTCAAGAGCACTTCACACCATAACCGAGAGACACGGAGACACACAGAAGTGACTATCAGGCCTTTAGCTGGAGTTCAGTATGCTTGTTTTTAGAGGCTCACCTCGCCATTAGAACCAGCACTTTTTTTTGTGCAACTTAAAAGGGTGGTTTTTGTAAATCAATATAATTATTGCAATTACGCTTGTCAGGGTCAAGCTCACCCAATGTTCTAACTAAAACTACAAAAAAAACAAGCATGCTGCCTCGTGCCAGCAGTTTTCAACAAATCTGTGTTTTTAATGTTCTTCGTACGCAGCAAACTGTTCTAAACAGTTAATGATAATTAACAGCAGCGTGACTAAGCAGAAGTGACGTCGAACAGCCTGTTGTGAGAGCCGGCAATGGGATGCCTTGCTTGCCAAAGGTCGATTTCTAACATACTTCATGATCAAGTCAATGCGCTGATGTCTACATACCTTAACCCCTTATTCCAGATCCCAAACACATTCCCATTCTCCACTCCGCCTCATTCCACAGCAGTGAATGACGGAAACCAACAGATTTTGAATTGCAACCATTCGCCATGACGTGAGCGTGGTTTGATTTTGAGTCGGGAACAACGGCAGGGGAAAGAGAGACATTGTCATTCAGTTAGGAATCCCTTGTTCTGCTGCTGGAGGCGTATTTGAAGATGTAATAAGTATTTATTGTAACATCCACATTACATTGTGGCCCCTCCATAATTCATGGTGCCCTCGGTGTGAAATAATGAGATCACAGTGAGACCCTTCATTAAAAGTCAACATGACATTTTCTCTCTGCTCTTCATATTCCGGTTTCACCGGCTCACTCATTTCTCCTTTTCCATTAGATTGCAAAGCCTTTCGAAACCTCACCAAGTCGTACAATGTCTTGCTGTATTTTTGACGCCGTTATTTCTGGTACAGCCTAAAAGTGATCAGTCTACTGTTGTTGAAGCGATAGTTCACCCAAATTTCAGGATTATAATGTTGATTTCCTTACCCTGTCAGCAATCTATGGACCAGGTTTTGACATCGATCCATGCTTTGGTTAAGTTTCCCTGGCACTGTTTCCAAATGCTCAAAATGATAATATTGGTACCGTGACTCCCATTCAAGTCGCTGTACAGATAGAAGTATTTTTCGCGCATTATGTTCAAATAATCGATAAGTGACTTTGTTGAGCTTCACAACCAATTTGAGGTTTTGGATATGTTGCGCAAAACATGTTAATAACGCTAACCAGGACTAATAATGCTACCAGGATGGGATTTGTGCCACAAATGCTAAAACATTAGCATTTGGAAACCGTGCCAGGGAAATAAACCCAAAGCATGGCTTGCTGTCATACCTTGTCCATAGACTTCTTACAGGGTAAGGAAACCAATGTGTCATTTTGTAATTTTTTGAACTATCCCTTTAACTGTACTTCTTGTTCTGATCCAAGTGCAGTCCTGCAAATCCACCACTTTGTCCACATTGCTCCTGAGCAAGGAACTGTGTAGTGATTCACAGCCATTGAGAGTTTCACCGATCCAAGTACAACCGTTGCATGCTCGGCTCATCCTTTCTCATAGAACCGTGAAACTCTGAGTAATAAGGTCCTGCTATTAGATTTGAATCGTCACTCAATACAGTCCCACTGTATTTACATGTCTACAAAGTGGATCCCATTAACCTATGGCAGCAGTTCAGTTGCATGAAGGCTTGTCTGTTCTTTAGGCCTCTAATGAAACTGTTGCTCCAACATGGCGGTGGTGATGGAGCAGTGGTGAAGCCCTAAGTGCTCCTTTCGGGCCTGTAGGAGAACAGTGGGTCTAGTTTCACCGGCAGATATCCCCTCTAATAAGGACACTAGGGCCTGTATCCATGGAGACGCAGCCGTAACCTCTTCCATCTTCAGCCTTCTGCCCTTTGACCTTTCTCTTTCAACCACTAGCGAGGAACGTGGCCCCTTCCAGAAACTCTAATAAAGAAACAATCGCCTCAGGGCAGGTTACAGATTGGGTCAGGTGAACTGCAATGTTCCCTATTGTTCAGAATGACCCAATTTCTCCTGGAGCAGCAGGTTCCTCTAAAGTGGTCCTAAAAATACATGCAATAAAGGCACTTCTCAGAGCAGTTTGGGAGCACTGAAATAGAATCGACGTCGACTGAACTGCTGCGAGACTTTAGCCTGTCTAATGGGTCTCGTTATTATGGACGTTTTTAATGCCGCAGAGAGACCATAGTTCACCTCTTCCTCCGCATTTATTAGAGATTATAGACCGCTGTACATCTCTCTGACGGCTGGGGCCTGACAGTGCAGTGTCTTCCTTCCCGGGCCTCAAAGGAAGTTGCACCACGCAAATGATAATTGTCTACCTACTGCATATAATCACCTGACGTGGTTCAGAAACCAAACTAATTTGCGAATAGGGGATAGAATTTGAGCGATCCTTTTTATTGCATGTGGGTTTGTTGCGACCACACTCACTGTTTACTCGCTGATAACACTCTGTGGCATCATGTGGCAGTTGATAACGATCTATCGGGGTAAATGGATGCTTCAGACCACTCGCCGGCTATACTGCAGACTATACGGCAGTTAGTTATTAATCATTTGGATTTACGGCGTGACGGCTTTCGTGTGGGTGGCTGTGGTAATACGAGTTCTGGGGTTGTGGTCTCGCGAGGGGCGTTGACTGGTCTGAGCAAGCCAGTGTGTCAGGGGTGAGATGGGCCGGGGGTTGTTGATATTCATTTCGCCATCGTTAATGTTGATGTGAGACGTTTGGCCTTGACGCTTACTGTGTTTCAGTCAGATCAGACTTCCTGAATAAATGTAGGCCCAGCCGATACTCCGCTAGGCTGGTTTTGTTGGTCAGTAGGCCTATATGTTGGTTTGAAAGCTAAAAGAAGCCTAGCTTTGAGTGGGCACATTGCGCCCTTCTACTTAGAATTTAGTTACAATTCCTACTACAGAAACTGTGATAATGTTAAAAAAAACAACTCTTTAGTACATTGTTACCCACCCTCTCACCGTCTGCTAATATAATGTAGCCTACATGTTGATATTGGGTGATGAAAAGGTCAGAGGTAACCATTTCTAGTGGTAGCGGTGCATCTCTGAACATCAATGCTATTGAACATCTGTGCCATTAATTTAGTATAGAGCTAACAGCACAGAAGGCAATTAAGTTTGGCTGGGCCTGTGAGAGCCAGGGATATAGAGACATGTACTGAACGAAAGTATAAACGCAACGTGCAACAATTTTACTAAGTTAGTTCATAAGGAAATCAGTCAATTGAAATAAATTAATTAGGCCCTAATCTATGGATTTCACATGACTGGGCAGGGGTGCAGCCATGACACCAACTTGGGAGCCTGACCCACCGGGGAGCCTGACCCACCGGGGAGCCTGACCCACCGGGGAGCCTGACCCACCGGGGAGCCTGACCCACTGGGGAATTCAGAATTCATTTTTCCCAACAAAATGGATTTATTACAGACATAAATACTCCTCAGTTTCATCAGCTCTCCGGGTGGCTGGTCTCAGACGATCCCGCAGGTGAAGAAGCTGGATGTGGAGGTGCTGGGCTGTTGTGGTTACACGTGGTCTGTGGTCGTGAGTCCGGTTGGACGTACTACCAAATTCTCTAAAATGATGTTGGAGGTTACTTATGGTAGAGCAATTAACATTAAATTATCTGGCAACTGCTCTGGTGGACACTCCTGCAATCAGCATGCTAATTGCACACCTCCTTAAAACTTGAGACATCTCTGATGTTGTGTGACAAAACTGCACGTTTTAGAATGGCCTTTTATGGTCCCCCGTGTAAAGATCATGTTTAATCAGTTTCTTTCCAGACCTGTCAGGTATCTTGGCAAAGGAGAAATGCTCACTGACAAGGACGTAAACACATTTGTACATCACATTTGAGAGAAATAAGCTTTTTGTGCGTAACGAACATTCCTAGGATCTTTTATTTCAACTCATGAAACATGGGACCAACACTTTACATGTTCAATTTATATTGTTGTTCAGTGTACTATAGTTTGGAGAGATTGAAAGAGATACAAAATATATAGCTACAATTCTGAGAGATCTATTGGCACAGACAGCAGTCTGTAGCCAAGCTAAAAGACCGAGCCTTCAGAGACGATCTATTATTCAAGCAGCCAATACACTCAGCTCCACCACCACCGTTATCCCCCAGTGTCTGAGCTTAGCTCCGTTTCCAATGTGGTGCTAGCGTAGCCACACACTGGGTGTACTCAATGAGGCTGTGAGAATGCAGTGCCGTGCCATTGTGTGTGTGTGCGCCTGTAAGGCCTGCGAGACAGTGAGGGGGTAGTGGTACAGTACAGTACTTTGGCTGCCGTAGGCTGTACAAGCCATCTGGAGAGATGATTAGCCAGACCATGTTTTTTCCCCCCTCTGCTCTTAGTGGTGTCTGTTCTGTCTTGCAAGACTTCAGGCTAATTTAGATATGCTAAAGCTATGATACTGTAAAACAGATCAAGTTGTCTCACTCTTCTTTTCGCTCTCGCTCTCTCTCTCACGCTCTCTCTCTCTCTCGCTCTCTCTCTCTCTCACGCTCTCTCTCTCTCACGCTCTCTCTCTCTCACGCTCTCTCTCTCTCTCGCTCTCTCTCTCTCGCTCTCTCTCTCTCACGCTCTCTCTCTCTCACGCTCTCTCTCTCTCACGCTCTCTCTCTCTCACGCTCTCTCTCTCTCACGCTCTCTCTCTCTCACGCTCTCTCTCTCACGCTCTCTCTCTCACGCTCTCTCTCTCTCTCGCTCTCTCTCTCTCACGCTCTCTCTCTCTCACGCTCTCTCTCTCTCACGCTCTCTCTCTCTCACGCTCTCTCTCTCTCGCTGTCTCTCTCTCCCTCTGCAGTTTGCTGTTTCGTGGTCCACAAGAGGTGCCATGAGTTTGTCACGTTCTGCTGCCCCGGGGCGGATAAGGGTCCCGACACGGACGTAAGTAGCCGTACCCCCACCCTCTACCCCTCATGTTCTCACCGCCTCTCCACTCTTAGGGTCTCTAAGCTTCTGTCAATGGACCCCTAGTGAAAGGGGGCACCGCCAAGGCACATCTCTTCTAAGGATGCGTCACAGATGGCACCCTATTACCATATAGTGTTTAGCTATATTGGTATAGGGTACATTTTGGGATGCAGGCTAAGTATATGGTTACTCTCAAAGTGACAGCCTTGCAGGACGGACCATACGTCCTTGTCTCGTTCACCGGGGCTGACCATTAAGGAAGAAGAATGAGTCTGCTCCTTGTCTGACAGGAGATCATTGTGTGTGGAGGCCCAGAGCTGTAGTATCATACATCACCTTGCTCTGTGTATTGGGAGGCCAGTCAGGCTAGATTTTATTTTTGTCTTGAAGTTGTAGGAATTGAATTTCGGCAGAGTTCTTTTGATTTGGTATCATAAAGAAGTTGGCTCTGTACTCTACTTTCAAACACCTGACAAGAACTTTCCATTTAAAATGGTGCGTTTTGAAACGGATAACAAAAATGACCACCTGGACAAGTCCAGATGGTCCCTCTCCGTTTCCGTGTGTTATTTTCTCAATTTGATGCCTAATGAACGCAACCAGTGCCTTTAGATTCAATGACTTTGGACACGTCTGCTTTAGTCTCTCACTCTGGCGGGGGGTTGGATAAGGAACACTGTGTCCAGGACAGGGTCTCTGGATGAATCATACCAGCTGATGGCCAGCTTACCTCGTTTCACCCCAATATACCTCATTTATCTTCCCGAAGGGTCACTTTGTCCCAGTTATTATGTCACTCGAGGAAACTTCCAGGTCCACTCCAAAGCACTCAGATGTGTACACTTGTTTACTCCCTGTTAAGATCTGGGACAAGGGGGAGATCCCCCACAAGCAAAGTGTCAATACAGGATTAAGATTGAATCCTACTACACCGGCTCTGAAGCTCGTCGGATGTGGCAGGGCTCGAAAACTATTACAGATTACAAGGGGAAACCCAGACACGAGCTGCACAGTGACGCGAGCCTACTAGACAAGCTAAATACCATTTTATGCTCGCTTCGAGGCAAGCAACACTGAAGCATGCACAAGAGCACCAGCTGTTCTGGATGACTGTGTGATAATGCTCTCTGAACTAAACCTTTAAACAGGTAAACATTCACAAATCCGCTGGACCAGACGGATTACCAGGATGTGTACTCCAAGCATGCACAGACCAACTGTCAAGTGTCTTCACTGGCATTTTCAAATGCTCCCTAACCAAATCTGTAATGCCTACATGTTTCAAGCATGCAAACATAGACCCTGTGCCCAAGGAAGCGAAGGTAACCTGCCTAAATGATTACCGCACCGTGGCACTCACGTATGTAGCCATGAAGTGCTTTGAAAGGCTGGTCATGGCTCACATCATCATCCCAGAAACCCTAGACCCACTCAATTTGCATACCGCCCCAACAGATCCACAGATGATGCAATCTCTATTGCACTCCACGCTGCCCTTTCCCACCTGGACAAAAGGAACACCTATGTGAGAATGCTTTTCATTGACTACAGCTCAGCGTTTAACACCATAGTGTCCTCAAAGCTCATCAATAAGCTATGGACCCTGGGACTAAACACCTTACTCTGCAACCGGATCTTGGACTTCCTGACTGGTCTCCCCCAGGTGGTAAGGGTAGGTAACAACACATTTGCCACGCTGATCCTTAACACTGGGGCCCCTCAGGGGTGTGTACTTAGTACTCTCCTGTATTCCCTGTTCACCCACGGCTGCATGGCCAAACATGACTCCAACACCATCATTAAGTTTGCTGACGACACAACAGTGATAGGCCTGATCACCGACAATGATGAGACGGCCTATTGGGAGGAGGTCAGAGAACTGGCAGTGTGGTGCCAGGACAACAACCTCTCCCTCAATGTGAGCAAGACAAAGGAGCTGATTGTGGACTACAGGAAAAGGCGGGCCGAACAGGCCCCATTAACATCGATGGGGCTGTAGTGGAGCGGGTCGAGAGTTTCAAGTTCCTTGGTGTCTACATAACCAACGAACTATCATGGTCCAAACATACCAGGACAGTCATGAGGGCACGACAAAACCTTGGCATGGGTCCCCAGATCCTCAAAAGGTTCTACAGCTGCACCATCGAGAGCATCCTGACTGTGTACGGCCCAGCTTCCTGCCATCCAGGACCTAAACAATAGGTGGTGTCTGTTTTCTTTGCTACCACACAGCAAGTGGTACCGGAGCTCCAAGTCTAGGACCAAAATGCTCCTCAACAGTTTATACCCCCAAGCCATAAGACTGCGGAACACTTAATAAAATTGACCCCCTTTTATACACTGCTGCTACTCGCTGTTTATTATCTATGCATAGTCACTTCACCCCCACCTACATGTACAAATTACCTCAACTAACCTGTACCCCCGCACACTGACTCTGTACCGGTGCCCCTTGTATATAGCCTCATTATTGTTATTGTGTTACTTTTTTATTTTAGTCTACTTTATATTTTCTTAACCCAACATTGCAGTTTAAGAAGAGTTAAGGGCTTATAAGGAAGCATTTCACAGTAAAGTCTACACTTGTTGTATTTGGCGCATGTGACAGATCAAGTTTGATTTGATCACATAAAAAAAACTTTCAGCGTCTGTGTTTTAAATCTCTCCAGAATAAATCTTACTTGGATCTCCACTTAGATTCCATAGCAGTGGATGAAGAGTGACTCCTAGTACTTTCCTCTGTGGGAGTGTGTCCTCCGAACCCTGTTAGGTGTGAAGGTCCACTAGCCTGGCCTAGCAGCACAGCTCTGACGGTTTGCATCCCAAAACACATCCTATTCCTTATACAGTGGGGCAAAAATGTATTTAGTCAGCCACCAATTGTGCAAGTTTTCCCACTTAAAAATATGAGAGGCCTGTAATTTTCATCATAGTCCTGCTAAGCTGAGGTCGGTTGTGGTAATGCACCTTATTATGAGAGTTAGTTGCCAATTGCCAAATATAGTCCAAAGAATAAAAAATAAGTCTGGAAGGAGGAGGGATGACTAGAATCGATTCAGTTGACCGTTTTATGTGTGGATTAATTGTCGGAGTAGAGAACCTTGTGCATTTTAGGTAAAATAACAACTCAATGTTGATATCCCAGGGCAAAATAGCTAGCAACTGCAAGCTAGCTAGATACATTGCCATAAATGTTTAATGCTTTTTGACCTGTCCCCAAATTAATATAATTGGTACAGAGATTGTTTTGATATTTCAACCTGTGTGTCGGGATCACGTTTGGTTTTGGGGGGACAAAATCAATTTGTGCACGATGACGGACCGGTTTGGGCATGATGTAACACAGCCGATTCAAATGATCAAAGCTTAATGATTAGTTGATTATTTGAATCAGCTGTGGAGTGCTAGGGCAAAAAACTAAACAAGCACCCCTTGGACCGAGTTTGGGAATACCCTGCACTAGGCTTTCCATGGAATGAGTTTGACACCCCTGTGCTAAGTGATTTTCTTCGCCAGTGTGGCTTACAGGGGTTATAATGATAAGGGCAGCTGGTAACTCCCCATTTTTGTCAGCATTACAAATATATGTTCATGTCAATTATAGTAATCCAACTTTATGGATTTATTAGGGCAGATGTTGTCATTAGGCACAGATCTAGGACCAGCTTACCAACCCCTAAACTTAAACTTGTGAAGAACATAGTGACTTTAGATCTAGGGCAACTGCATCCTATCAGATATGTTATTAGCAAATGTGTCATCTGGGGCCACATTTCTCAGCACACGGTAACAGATTGTTGAGTTACATAATGTAAGAAAAGCACTGTTCCTACTGAAATGTGTCTGGTTCATGGGCTTACAGAATGCATCCAAACAAAAACTCTGTGTTTTATTGAGTCTGCTAA
>NC_060198.1:14045390-14072890 GCF_021184085.1 Oncorhynchus gorbuscha
TTTCAGCAAACTTAACATGTTTAAGTATTTGTAAGAACATAAGATTCAACAACTGAGACATAAACTGAACAAGTTCCACAGACATGTGACTAAAAAATGGAATAATGTGTCCCTGAACAAAGGGGGGGGTCAAAATCAAAAGTAACAATGCAGCTGGTGGCCACACCAGATACTGACTAGGTACTGCAGTGCATCTCCTCTTCATGTACTGTACCATATTTGCCAGTTCTTGCTGTGAGATGTTACCCCACTCTTCCACCAAGGCACCTGCAAGTTCCCGGACATTTCTGGGGGGAATGGCCCTATCCCTCACCCTCCGATCCAACAGGTCCCAGACGTGGTCAATGGGATTGAGATCCTGGCTCTTCGCTGGCCATGGCAGAACACTGACATTCCGGTCTTGCAGGAAATCATACACAGAACGAGCAGTATGGCTGGTGGCATTGTCATGTCAGGATGTGCCTGCAGGAAGGGTACCACATGAGGGAGGAGGATGTCATCCCCTTAACGCACAGCTTTGAGATTGCCTGCAATGACAACAAGCTCAGTCCGATGTGTGACACGCTGCCCCAGACCATGACGGACCCTCCACCTCCAAATCGATCCCACTCCAGAGTACAGGCCTCGTGTCATGCTCATTCCTTCGACGATAAATGAGAATCCGACCATCACCCCTGGTGAGACAAAACCGCCACTCGTCAGTGAAGAGCACTTTTTGTTAGTCCTGTCTGGTCCAGCGACGGTGGGTTTGTGCCCATAGGTGATGTTGTTGCCGGTGATGTCTGGTGAGGACCTGCCTTACAACAATCTCAAAGCCCTCAGTCCAGCCTCTCTCAGCCTATTGCGAACAGTCTGAGCACTGATGGAGGGATTATGTGGTCCTGGTGTAACTCTGGTTGTTGTTGCCATCCTGTACCTGTCCCACAGGTGTGATGTTCAGATGCACCGATCCTGTGTGCAGGTGTTGTTACACATGGTCAGCGGGACAGGAAGGACGATCAGCTGTCTGTCCTTTCTCCCTGTCTTAGTCGTATCACAGTACAGACATTGCAATTTATTGCCCTGGCCACATCTGCAGTCCTCATGCCTCAGGCACGTTCGCAACAGATGAGCAGGGACCCTGGGCATCTTTCTTTTGGTGTTATTCAGAGTCAGTAGAAAGACCTATTTAGTGTCCTAAATTTTCATAACTGTGACCTTAATTGCCTACGCTGTTAGTGTCTTAATTAACAACTGTCCCACACGTGCATGTTCATTAATTGTTTATGGTTCATTTTGTCTTTTTTAATTTTATTTTCAATGGAACAGTGGGTTAACTGCCTTGTTCAGGGGAAGAACAACATTTATTTTTTTACCTTGTCAACTCAGGGATTCGATCTTACACCCTTTAGGTTACTAAGTCCAACGCTCTAACCACTGGGCTACCTGCCGCCCCATTGAACAAGCATGTGTTTAAACAGTGTTTAAACCCTTTACAATGAAGATATGTGAAGATATTTGGATTTGAACAAATTATCTTTGAAATGTTTATATATCCGTCTCAGTAGCACCGCTAGGTTTTACACCGTCAAATGTAACAAATAACAACATTTTCATGACAATGTACAAATTCTACATTTGTGACATCGATATTTCTATTCAGTAATATGAGATATGTATGTAAAACATTTACATTTGAGTCATTTAGTAGATGCTCTTATCCAGAGCGACTTGGTAAGTGCATGCATCTTAAGATGACTAAGGGAGACGACCACATATCACAGTCAAATATACAGGATACCAATATACCGTTCCAGAACAAAGAAAATGCTGTATATAGCGTTTTGTTAAAAACAACTCGACCCGTAAGCCGATGTGGATATAGGTTTTTCCTAAATAAACTCTTCATATGTTGTTGAACGTGTGGCTCAGTTGGTGAAGCATGTCACTTGCAACGCCAGGGGTTGTGGGCTCGATTCCCACTGGGGACCAGTACAGAAAATGCATAAGGTCACTACTGTAAATCGCTCTGGGTTAGAGCTTCTGTTAAATGTAAATATTTCCAATGTATAGGAATACACTCATGGCTGTTTAGTCACACATTTTCCTTTACTTTGTGAGAGTGAAATATGAAGTCATAAAAGCTCATTCCTACTCGGAACAGTTTTATTGGAACAAGAATGAATCATGCAAAGCCTGTAGCAGAAGTACGACATTAATCTTCTATATTGTGACGTACCGTATATTTGCATATTATTTTCATTAAGCATATTGTGCCCCTCAACCTGCCAGAAGTTGTTCTTCAATCACTGATCCTAGAGACCCACAGAGCGTTTGAGCAAGGCAGGCTTTTATTCCAGCCCAGCACTAACACACTCCCGTCACCTAATCACAGAGCCCTCCAATAGTCGAATCGGGTGCATTGGCACCAGGCTAGCACAAAAACCTGCGCACCCTGTGGTTCTCTAGGACCAGGACCGAAGAACTGCGGGTTCCAACGACTGACCAGTCAGACGAAAAGAGAATAAAATGAAGAGGGGAAAAAATAAGCTTTTGTTGATAAGAGTTTGCAACGCCAGCAACGCCCGCATAGAGGGTTCAATACCCAGCCACCACCCATACATTTAACAAAACGCTTGAGTGTAAGTCGCTTTTGCTAAAAGTGTCTTCTAAATAGTACATTATTACAAGAAAGAAGGCGTGTGTGGTGAAGAGATGAGAAGAGGGTGTGTGTGGTGTTCCCATGCCCCATTTAAGCCAGGGGACAAGGGGTAAAACAGTGTTTATTATGTCTAGTAAATGTTTATTATGGACTTTGGCCCCGCGTCGGTCCAAGGATGCCTGAAAACTCTTTTCTCCCAACTATCCACAAGGGCTCATTTAAGTTTCATTACAAATAATGAAACACAATCAGACCTAGTGAACATGTTGTCTGTCGGTCTACTTAAATATTTAGAATGTTTTTTTGCTTCGCCCGGGGAAAGGGCCACTTCGCGTTGTGCCTGTCGATGAGTCTGGCAGCACATGTTTTAGTAATAGTACGTAGTGAGCTGCAGTATGTTACCCTCGTGAAGCACTTGTCCCGTAGCAATAAGCCCCAATAGCTCATAATACGACGGTGATTGAAGACGATAAGGACCTATAACACTGTTTTGATAAAGGCATAAAGCGTTTACCATCGTCCAAAACATGTACACGTATGCACTGCGGTGTTCTAGAATTTTTGGGGGGACCTTTGGCTTTCATACTTTTCGAAGTCTCAGCGCAGCACATTCAACACATTCAAATGAGTAGAGGACGTGTACCGGCGACGCGTTGGTTGGGAATTACCGGCGACGCGTTGGTTGGGAATTATCGGGAGGTTTGCGTTCGAGCTGTACATCCCCCGTAGCTATGTCACAATGGGACACCGGACTATCACGTCCGAGTATCTGTGGATTATGAATTATGCGTAAAGCTCCCAGTCTAAATAACCTACAGCTCAGTCCCAGTGAGCAGAACTGGCTGAAAGGACGTCATTACCACCTGTTTACAACCACAACGTGTTGTAATCTACAACCAGTTATCCACTGGTCCAAATAATGAAATGAAATAACACACACACACACAAGCCAATTGTGCTGTTTAACTCTAGCTTTAAATGGATAGAGCTTGGCTGACTGGTCCAGTTAGTCAATGTGTGGAGACGGTGTTTGTGCTTGATGTGTGTATTTGCATATGCACGTGTGCATGTCCGATAGATAGGCGTGTGTGTGAGTTGGGTTTTTCAGAGGCCAGACTATCTCCTTATTCCTTGATATAGTCATTAGTCAGACAGTGATATTTACATTTAAGTCATTTAGCAGACGCTCTTATCCAGAGCGACTTACAAATTGGTGCATTCACCTTATGACATCTATCTCAAGCTCCATAATCCCCGATACAGTCATTAGTCAGACAGTGATATCTATCTCAAGCTCCATAATCCCCGATACAGTCATTAGTCAGACAGTGATATCTATCTCAAGCTCCATAATCCCCGATACAGTCATTAGTCAGACAGTGATATCTATCTCAAGCTCCATAATCCCCGATACAGTCATTAGTCAGACAGTGATATCTATCTCAAGCTCCATAATCCCCGATACAGTCATTAGTCAGACAGTGATATCTATCTCAAGCTCCATAATCCCCGATACAGTCATTAGTCAGACAGTGATATCTATCACCATCTCCATAATCCCTGATATAGTCATTAGTCAGACAGTGATATCTATCACCATCTCCATAATCCTTGATATAGTCATTAGTCAGACAGTGATATCTATCTCAAGCTCCATAATCCCCGATACAGTCATTAGTCAGACAGTGATATCTATCTCAAGCTCCATAATCCCGATACAGTCATTAGTCAGACAGTGATATCTATCTCAAGCTCCATAATCCCCAGTCATTAGTCAGATACAGTCATTAGTCAGACAGTGATATCTATCTCAAGCTCCATAATCCCCGATACAGTCATTAGTCAGACAGTGATATCTATCTCAAGCTCCATAATCCCCGATACAGTCATTAGTCAGACAGTGATATCTATCTCAAGCTCCATAATCCCCGATACAGTCATTAGTCAGACAGTGATATCTATCACCCATCTCCCTGATACAGTCATTAGTCAGACAGTGATATCTATCACCCATCTCCCTAATCCTTGATACAGTCATTAGTCATACAGTGATCTATCACCATCTCCATAATCCTTGATATAGTCATTAGTCATACAGTGATCTATCACCATCTCCATAATCCTTGATATAGTCATTAGTCATACAGTGATCTATCACCCATCTCCATAATCCTTGATATAGTCATTAGTCATACAGTGATCTATCACCATCTCCATAATCCTTGATATAGTCATTAGTCATACAGTGATATCTATTGACTACAGTACTGGAGGTACTGGTCCCACAGTACCTCCAGTATATACAGTGCATTTGAAAAGTAATCAGACCCCTTGATTTTTCCACATTTTGTTGCATTACAGCCCTATTCGAAAATGGATTAAATTGTTTGTTTTTTCCCTCAATCTATCTACACACAATAACCCATAATGACGAAGCAAAAACAGGTTTACTGTTACTCAGTACTTTGTTAAAGCACCTTTTGCAGCTATTACAGCTTCAAGTCTTCTTGGATATGACCTGTATTTGGGGAATTTCTCCCATTCTTCTCTGCATATTCTTTCAAGCTCTGTCAGGTTGGATGGGGCGCGTCACTGCACAGCTATTTTCAGGTCTCTCCAGAGATGTTCGATCGGGTTCAAGTCCGGGCTCTGGCTGGGCTGCTCAAGGACATTTCAGAGACTTGTCCCAAAGCCACTTTGCCCCAGTCTGAGGTGCTGGGGTGTTCTGGAGCAGGCTTTCATCAAGGATGTGCTCCGTTCATCTTTCTCTCAATCCTGACTAGTCTCCCAGTCTCTGCTGCTGAAAAACATCCCCACAGCATGATGCTGCCACCACCATGCTTCACTGTAGGGATGGTGCCAGGTTTCTTCCAGACATGATGCTTGGCATTCAGGCCAAAGAATTCAGTCTTGGTTTTATCAGACCAGAACATCTTGTTTCTCATGGGCTAAGAGTCTTTTAGGTGCCTTTTGGCATACTCCTAGTGGGCTGTCATGTGCCTTTTTTACTGAGGAGTGGATTCCGTCTGTCCACTCTACCTTAAAGGCCTTATTGGTGGAATGCTGCAGAGATCTTTCTCGACACAATCCTGTCTTGAAACTCTACGGACAATTCATGGCTTGGTATTTGCTCTGACATGCACTGTCAACTGTGGGACCTTAAATAGACAGCTGTGTGCCTTTCCACATCATGTCCAATCAATTGAGTTTACCACAGGTGGACTCCAATCGAGTTGTAGAAACATCTCAAGAATGATCCATGGAAACAGGATGCACCTGAACTCAATTTGGAGTGTCATAGCAAATGGTCTGAATACTTTATGTAAATGAGGTATTTCAGTTTTCTTTCCCCCCTGTCTGTCAATAGATGGTAAAACCAAAGGTGCTTGAGAACTTGTGGCTCTTTTGATTGGGGTCATTCACCCTCGGCATGGACCTATACGAAGAGAACCGCTGCACCAAGTGGCGTTCCGCTGGGTGCATCTCAACAGCCTTACTTGGTTTCCTCTCCTCATCTTATTTCCTTCATCTGCACTGATGTGGGACATTTTGTTGTTCTGGGGAAAATATACCAGATAGACTTCACCTATTCTCTGGGCTCAGATGGAGCAGAGGAAGCCACTCTGGACTAATGAGATGAGTGCTCGTCTCAGTCCTGAGTCATGGTGCTGTGATGTCATCTCGCTCGAGACCCCTGCGTTTCTGTCTCACTGCTGAGAGTGTTGCTCTGGGCCCCGCTGCCCGAGCCTGAACCTAATTGGGTGCATCCATGCTACATTGATTTGACTAAAGTCCGCCCCCCACCACCTCTATGCACACAGACATGCATGGATACACAGAGACAAATGGCTGACACACACACACACACACACACACACTCAAGCTGAACACTGACGTGCACAGATGCGCGCACACACACACACACTCACACGATTTCTCTCTCACATTGAGGCTTGTTTGGATCTTGAGGATGTGGCTAATGTATGTGGGGTCTGGCTAGGATGTGGCTAATGTATGTGGGGTCTGGCTAGCCTGTACTGCCTGGTTTCCCCTTTAGTGCATCAGAGCAGTAAGACCAAGGTGGTAATGGAACAGATTAGCTCTGGGATAAGAGACAAAAACGCACACATTCACTTTAGTGAGGTAATACACACACACACACACACACACACACACACACACACACACACACACACACACACACACACACACACACACACACACACACACACACACACACACACACACACACACACACACCCAAAATGACCCTTTGAAGTCTATAATGCAGTATCAGTCTATAATGCAGTATCAGTCCTATCTCCTCTGTTTAGCGGTGAGCTAGAAGAGCGTGGCGGCAGCACCAAAGCAGGACCTGGTGAAGGGAAGGTCCCCTAGGTTCTGTTTACCAACAGCTCATCCAACTCCTAATGAGCACTAATGGACCTTGAGTCCGTCTCTCCAATGTCCTGTGACATGCCTGGCTGAGGGAGCAGTTGGTGCTGCGTCCCAAATGGCACCTTATTCCGTAGTGCACTACTTTTGGGAGTAGGGTGTCACGTAGGGAGTAGGGTGTCACGTGGGACACGGCCTTGGTTTCTGGAGCTTTGGTGATGTCTGTGGACGCTAGGCTACACCGTAAAGCACTGAAGCACTTCCTGGTGGAACATCCCCCAGGCTGTGCCTGGGTCTGCTGGCATGAAGCGTACCCCCCCCCCCCCCCCTCCCCCTTCGTGTCCTGTCACCTAGGGAGTCTGCTTCCTGGAGGTGTTAGTGGCGCTGCAGACCTTTTTTTTTTAAAGCAGGTTTTAGTTTTTTTGGGCTGGCTCGTGTTTTGGTTCCCTCTGATCACGCACTCTTATTTACACACACACACACACACACACACACACACACACACACACACACACACACACACACACACACACACACACACACACACACACACACACACACACACACACAGTGGGTCACCGCTGGGACTTTGACCCTACCCACACTTACTTGGGCATCATAATTGAACATTGCTGGAAGAGCAGGCTCGTGCGTTGATCAACCGTGGGTGAAGCAGCACTCTTTTTGTTTATCCCCATAATGGATGGAAAGTGCTCTGAGAGCTCATCTCTCACTTCCTCTTTACTTTACCGAAGGCCAACCTTGGAGAAACACAGGGAGAAGGTGTAGAGAGAAAAAAAGAGGAGGAAGATATTAACATAAGGTGTTTGAGGAGAGGGGGGGTGGGTCAATAGACGTTATGCAAGAGATGACATCAAGCCCCCCCCCCCCTCCTCCTTCCTTCCATTCTTAGGTCAGAGCCTCATGCTCAGCCAGGGAAAGTGTGTCGTCTGGACAGTGCCAGCGTCATGCCCATGCTGTGCCCACATGGCAGCAGTGTGCGGTGCCCAGTGTTATTTGACTGTTTTTGTTACCACGTGGACCAATTGCTATGGGGGGGTGGTCTCATTCATTAGGGAGCTAGCTGTGTTGTCATAACCTCATTGTAGTCACACAATCTGTCGCCTAGTCAGACCCTTCCATAACCCCCCTGGTCCAGATTTAGCTGGCTGGGGATCTTATTTGGGCCAGGGCTGAATAAAATAGAGTTCAACTAATGTAATTCACTTCAGTGGATGAAAGTGTCATAAATCAATTCTTGAATCCACGCGAGGACCCTGTCGCACCGTCCACGCGGGGACCCTGTCGCACCGTCCACGCGGGGACCCTGTCGCACCGTCCACGCGGGGACCCTGTCGCACCGTCCACGCGGGGACCCTGTCGCACCGTCCACGCGGGGACCCTGTCGCACCGTCCACGCGGGGGCCCTGTCGCACCGTCCACGCGGGGGCCCTGTCGCACCGTCCACGCGGGGGCCCTGTCGCACCGTCCACGCGGGGCCCTGTCGCACCGTCCACGCGGGGGCCCTGTCGCACCGTCCACGCGGGGGCCCTGTCGCACCGTCCACGCGGGGCCCTGTCGCACCGTCGCCCACGCGGGGCCCTGTCGCACCGTCCACGCGGGGCCCTGTCGCACCGTCCACGCGGGGCCCTGTCGCACCGTCCACGCGGGGGCCCTGTCACCGTCCACGCGGGGCCCTGTCGCACCGTCCACGCGGGGGCCCTGTCGCACCGTCCACGCGGGGGCCCTGTCGCACCGTCCACGCGGGGGCCCTGTCGCACCGTCCACGCGGGGGCCCTGTCGCACCGTCCACGCGGGGGCCCTGTCGCACCGTCCACGCGGGGCCCTGTCGCACCGTCCACGGGGGCCCTGTCGCACCGTCCACGCGGGGGCCCTGTCGCACCGTCCACGCGGGGCCCTGTCGCACCGTCCACGCGGGGGCCCTGTCGCACCGTCCACGCGGGGCCCTGTCGCACCGTCCACGCGCCCCTCGCCCCCCCGTCCACGCGGGGCCCACTCTCGCCCCGTCCACGCGGGGGCCCACTCTCGCCCCGCGGGGCCCACTCTCGCCCCCACGCGTCCACGCGGGGCCCACTCTCGCCCCCCGTCCACGCGGGCCCCCGCCCCCCGTCCACGCGGGGCCCTCTCGCCCCCGTCCACGCGGGGCCCACTCTCGCCCCCGTCCACGCGGGGCCACTCTCGCCCCCGTCCACGCGGGGCCCTCGCCCCCCGTCCACGCGAGGCCCACTCGCCCCCCGTCCACGCGGGCCCTCTCGCCCCTCGGGGGCCCTCTCGCCCCGTCCACGCGGGCCACGCCCCCCGTCCACGCGGGGGCCCACTCTCGCCCCCCGTCCACGCGGGGGCCCACTCTCGCCCCCCGTCCACGCGGGGGCCCACTCTCGCCCCCCGTCCACGCGGGGGCCCACTCTCGCCCCCCGTCCACGCGGGGCCCTCTCGCCCCGTCCACGCGGGGCCCACGCCCCCCGTCCACGCGGGGCCCACTCTCGCCCCCGTCCACGCGGGGGCCCCCCGTCCACGCGGGGGCCCACTCTCGCCCCCGTCCACGCGGGGCCCCTCTCGCCCCCGTCCACGCGGGGCCCTCTCGCCCCCGTCCACGCGGGGCCCTCCGCCCCCCGTCCCACGCCCCTCTCGCCCCCCGTCCACGCGGGGCCCACTCGCCCCCACGTCCCACGCCCCACTCTACGCCCGTCCACGCGTCCACGCGGGGCCCTCTCGCCCCCCGTCCACGCGGGGCCCTCTCGCCCCCCGTCCACGCCCCCTCTCGCCCCCGTCCACGCGGGGCCCACTCTCGCCCCCCCGTCCACGCGGGGCCCACTCCACGCCCCCCGTCCACGCGGGGCCCTCTCTCGCCCCCGTCCACGCACGCGGGGCCCACTCCGCCCCGTCCACGCGGGGCCCACTCTCGCCCCCCGTCCACGCGGGGGCCCACTCTCGCCCCCGTCCACGCGGGGCCCACTCTCGCCCCCCGTCCACGCGGGGCCCACTCGCCCCCCGTCCACGCGGGGCCCACTCTCGCCCCCGTCCACGCGGGGCCACTCTCGCCCCCCCGTCCACGCGGGGCCCACTCTCGCCCCCGTCCACGCGGGGCCCTCGCCCCCCGTCCACGGGGCCCTCTCGCCCCCCGTCCACGCGCCCCCCACGGGCCCACTCTCGCCCCCCGTCCACGCGGGGCCCACTCGCCCCCCGTCCACGCGGGGCCCCACTCGCCCCCCCCGTCCACGTCGGGGCCCACTCTCGCCCCCGTCCACGCGGGGGCCCACTCTCGCCCCCCCCGTCCACGCGGGGGCCCACTCTCGCCCCCGTCCACGCGGGGCCCACTCTCCGTCCACGCGGGCCCACTCTCGCCCCCCGTCCACGCGGGGCCCACTCTCGCCCCCGTCCCACCGAGGGCCCACTCTCCCCCCCGTCCCGCGTCCCCCCCGTCCACGCGAGGGCCACTCTCGCCCGTCCCGTCCACGCGAGGGGCCCACTCTCGCCCCCCGTCCCGTCCACGCGAGGGCCCACTCTCGCCCCCCACGCGAGGGCCCACTCCCCCCCGTCCACGCGAGGCCCACTCTCGCCCCCCGTCCACGCGAGGGCCCACTCTCGCCCCCCGTCCCGTCCACGCGAGGGCCCACTCTCGCCCCCGTCCCCGTAAGTAGTTGTATTTATTATGGATCACACTGTCTACCAGGGACCACACTTCAGAGAGTGCAGCAGTTCAGAAAGCTGCATAGACAAAGCGATGATAGGATGCATTGAGCTACACAGGTCAGTGCTCGACGGCATCCTGTATGGCCTTTCTCTTCTTTCTCTCTCTTTCTCCCTGGTTTCCTAGCATCGTCTAGCTTTGATGAGTTCAACCTGTTTATTTTCTCTCTCCGTGTCTTTTATTCTCTCTCTCTAGTGGCCTTGTGATGGTTTGCCGTTTTTCTTGCACAGACAATGCTTTCCTGTCCTTGTCTGTATCTGTGGGTTCAGCAGTGGGCGTCAGAGCTCGACCAGAGACTCCTCTTTCTCGGCAGCATCTGGCAGGCTCTCAGGGCCAACTGGTTTCCCCCCATAGCCATTTATTTGCCGTTTCTGCGTTATGATGCATTTACGTTATGACACGTGAACATTCTATGGTAGAGATGTTAGCTGCCGCCATTAACATTGCGTAGGGAATATTTAAACAATGTTATGTACAGTGTGGTCTGAAATGATGTAAACCCTGGATAAAGATGCGTAATAATGAGGGTGTATAAAATGAATAATTCAAATATTCCGCTATATTGTATGCTCCAACATATGGGGAGTGAAAAAGTGAGAGGGTTCAAAGTTCATACCCCGAAGACATTCTAACCTCACCATTATCAGTAACAGGGGAGGTTAGCATGCCTTGGGGGTATGATCTTTGACCCACCCTAACTATCTCACTCGCGATTCACGATTCACTCAGGATTATCCGTAATCATGGTAGCAGTGTTTAGAAGCATATTCTATTCTTATTTACAATAAAAATGGACTCCAAAATGACCCGGTACATTAGTATGCCGAGTAGTTGGACAAAACGAGTACCGTAATGGATATGGGCAATTTTCGAGAAACAATTATGATCAGAGTATTTTTGCTAATTATTATTCGTGATTGGAAAATAATTCATTTTCGGGTGCCAACATGCACGCATCTTTCTCATGTCAGTCAGTCAAGTAACGCCTCGATCACACCTGCAGCGGCATCAAACTTAGGACTACTTTATTTGAATCTTTAGGGTGTCAATCATTTTTAGCTTTTTTTGTGATTCTGGTTATTTATTACTGGTTAATATTTGAATGATTTGTTTTATATAGTCATTTTTTTTATTTCTCAACGGTGTCAACACTAACAATATATTTTATTTTATTTTTATTTTTTTGTTTGGGCTGCCCATGCTTCGACGGGTAATCAGCGCCCCTCAACCAAAATCAACGCTCTTCAGCGAACACCTGTCACATCTTACAGCCGGCCAACATGAAAGAGACCGATCAGAGGGATGGAGAAAGAGCGCGCGAGAGGGATAATTATGGCAGTTTTGGCAGTGAGGGATTTAGAGATGAGAGAGAGAGAGAGAGCAAAATGCTATAGAGTGGGAGAAATGGAGGTGGAGCAAGAGGCGGATGGGATGGCGTTCACGGAGGGAGAGGGAGAGAGATTGCAAAATGTAAAACGGAGGAAGGGAGAAAAAAAAAGGACAGTCAAACTGTAAAAACGCTTCAAAGGTTCACGACCAATCTTCCCCCGGGACTGTGGCACGCAGGAGAAATATCAGCCAATCTTCCTCCAGGACTGTGGCACGCAGGAGAAATATCAGCCAATCTTCCTCCGGGACTCAGGAGAAATATCAGCCTGTGCAGAGAAGCACGAGATTGAACTTCCCTCAACTTTCTAGTTTTCTCCCCATTAATTAACACTATCAACGTTTCCCTTGAACGGTGGGATCTGTGATCGAATCAACTCGATATTTGCCGCTTTCAATGCAACATGCCAAAACAAACCTAACGATGCAAGATATTTTTGTTATAGGCAGAATGCATTGGAATAGGATTCTATTCCATTGACAGGCACAACTCCGCCCCATACTCCACAGACCGGTGTGCCATAACCAATCAGAGCTGCAGTAGGCCTATATGCAAACTGATCATTGCCATATATGGATTTGTGCAATTCACTTTGAACTGGACTGTTTTACAGCGTGAGCGGTCGCGATTATAATGTACATGTTTTGAGATCAAAGTGAGAGCTGCATGTAGCCATGTGTGCACATTTGTTCATATCCTTTGCTAGTTTGTGAGTTATTAGCCCAGTTATAGATCATTTTGTATTCAGCAATGTGGGAGTGATTGCTTCCTACAAGAGCACAAAACATGTACATTTCTATCCATATTTGAAAAGCGGGGCAGTGTTGTATTGAATAAACTCAGTAGCCAATAGGCAGAGGGGAGCATAATGTGTCTGATTCTCTGTAATAATGCTATGGGAATAATAATGCATTTTATTTTGTAAAGTGGTTTCTTGCATCAAACAACACAAAAACAAAATGTTCAGTCACCTCCTTGTCTGAAGGACAAGTGTAAAAACAGGTTCATGTCAAGCCCTGTATGTTTTTTTTCTTCAAAAGTCTCTTGGAATGTAGGCCTACATTGAACACCACACGTTGGCTGCTACTGAATGATAGAACAGCTATTTCCATGTTAAAATGTGATGTGATGTGTTTTCCCTTTGTTTTTTTTAATGGTAAACCACTCTGGTAGGCCTTCATTACGATCAAATAGCTACAGTAGCCTACTTAGCCACTGTTATAAACTGTAACTTAAAGTGGGTACAGCCTCCGTGTTACCAGTAAATGTGTGCCGGAAGTTGCACAGAATTTTCACAACATTCAAGTTTGCGCTCAGCAGACCTGAAATTTGCTCGGTGACGAAACATATTTGAGGGACTCATGACTCATTGTAGCTATTTGCAACCCAGATATCTGTGTCTAACCTATCATCTCTTTCACTCTCTGTTTGCCCCTATCCCCCAACCCCCTCTCCCTCTGTTTAATTTTTCCCTCTTCCCCTTTCTTACTTATTTTGTCAGACGTTCTCTCTCCCCGCACTCTCACTCTCTCTCTCCCCGCACTCTCACTCTCTCTCTCCCCGCACTCTCACTCTCACTCTCACTCTCTCCCCGCACTGTCACTCTCTCTCTCCCCGCACTGTCACTCACTGTCACTCTCTCTCCCCCGCACTGTCACTCTCTCTCCCGCACTGTCACTCTCTCTCTCCCCGCACTGTCACTCTCTCTCCCCCGCACTGTCACTCTCTCTCTCCCTGCACTGTCACTCTCTCTCTCCCCGCACTGTCACTCTCTCTCCCCCCGCACTGTCACTCTCTCTCTCCCCGCACTGTCACTCTCCCCGCACTGTCACTCTCTCTCTGTCTCTCTCTCCCCGCACTGTCACTCTCCCCGCACTGTCACTCTCTCTCCCCTTTTTGTCACTCTCTCTCTCCCTGATTCTCTCTCCCCCGCTGTCACTCTCTCACTGTCTCTCTCTCTCCCCGCACTGTCACTCTCTCTCTCCCCCGCACTGTCACTCTCTCTCTCCCCGCACTGTCACTCTCTCCCCGCACTGTCTCTCTCCCCGCACTGTCACTCTCTCTCTCCCCGCACTGTCACTCTCTCTCTCCCCCGCACTGTCACTCTCTCTCTCCCGCACTGTCACTCTCTCCCCGCACTGTCACTCTCTCTCTCACTCCCGCACTGTCACTCTCTCTCTCCCTGTCTCTCTCTCCCCCGCACTGTCACTCTCTCTCTCCCCCGCACTGTCACTCTCTCTCCCCCGCACTGTCACTCTCTCTCTCCCCGCACTGTCACTCTCTCTCCCCCGCACTGTCACTCTCTCTCTCCCCGCACTGTCACTCTCTCTCTCCCCGCACTCTCTCTCTCTCCCCCCGCACTGTCACTCTCTCTCTCCCCGCACTGTCACTCTCTCTCTCCCCGCACTGTCACTCTCTCTCTCCCCGCACTGTCACTCTCTCTCCCCGCACTGTCACTCTCCTCCCAGCACTGTCACTCTCTCTCTCCCCGCACTGTCACTCTCTCTCTCCCCGCACTGTCACTCTCTCTCCCCGCACTGTCACTCTCTCTCTCCCCGCACTGTCACTCTCTCTCCCCGCACTGTCACTCTCACTGTCACTCTCTCTCTCCCCGCACTGTCACTCTCTCTCTCCCCGCACTGTCACTCTCTCTCTCCCACTGTCACTCTCTCTCTCCCCGCACTGTCACTCTCTCTCTCCCCGCACTGTCACTCTCTCTCCCCGCACTGTCACTCTCTCTCTCCCCGCACTGTCACTCTCTCTCTCTGTCCCTCTCTCTCCCCGCTCTGTCACTCTCTCTCCCCACTGTCACTCTCTCTCCCCGCACTGTCACTCTCTCTCCCCGCACTCTCACTCTCTCTCTCTCCCACTGTCACTCTCTCTCCCCGCACTGTCACTCTCTCTCTCCCCGCACTGTCACTCTCTCTCTCCCCGCACTGTCACTCTCTCTCCCCCGCACTCTCACTCTCTCTCTCTCCCGCACTGTCACTCTCTCTCTCCCCGCACTGTCACTCTCTCTCTCCCCGCACTGTCACTCTCTCTCTCCCCGCACTGTCACTCTCTCTCTCCCCGCACTGTCACTCTCTCTCTCCCCGCACTGTCACTCTCTCTCTCCCACTGTCACTCTCTCTCCCCCCACTCACTCTCTCTCCCCCGCACTCTCACTCTCTCTCCCCGCACTCTCACTCTCTCTCTCTCCCCTCACTCTCCCCGCACTCTCTCTCTCTCTCTCCCCGCACTCTCACTCTCTCTCTCCCCCGCACTCTCACTCTCTCTCTCTCCCCGCACTCTCACTCTCTCTCTCCCCCGCACTCTCACTCTCTCTCTCCCCACTCTCACTCTCTCTCTCTCCCCGCACTCTCACTCTCTCTCTCTCTCCCCCCGCACTCTCACTCTCTCTCTCTCCCCGCACTCTCACTCTCTCTCTCTCCCCGCACTCTCACTCTCTCTCTCCCCGCACTCTCACTCTCTCTCTCCCCGCACTCTCACTCTCTCTCTCCCCCGCACTCTCACTCTCTCTCTCCCCGCACTCTCACTCTCTCTCTCCCCCGCACTCTCACTCTCTCTCTCTCCCCGCACTCTCTCTCTCTCTCTCCCCGCACTCTCCCCGCACTCTCACTCTCTCTCTCTCCCCGCACTCTCACTCTCTCTCTCTCCCCGCACTCTCTCTCTCTCCCCGCACTCTCACTCTCTCTCTCTCCGCACTCTCACTCTCTCTCTCCCCCGCACTCTCACTCTCTCTCCCCTCACTCTCTCTCTCCCCCTCACTCTCTCTCTCCCGCACTCTCTCTCCCCCTTTACTCTCACTCTCTCTCCCCCGCACTCTCACTCTCTCTCTCCCCGCACTCTCACTCTCTCTCCCCCGCACTCTCACTCTCTCTCCCCGCACTCTCTCTCTCTCCCCCGCTCTCTCTCTCCCCGCACTCTCTCTCTCCCTCCTCTCTCTCTCTCCCGCACTCTCACTCTCTCTCTCCCCGCACTCTCTCTCTCCCCAGCACTCTCTCTCTCCCCTCACTCTCTCTCCCCGCACTCTCTCTCTCCCCGCACTCTCTCTCTCCCTCTCTCCCCTCTCTCTCTCCCACTCTCTCTCTCTCCCGCACTCTCTCTCTCCCCGCACTCTCTCTCTCCCCCGCACTCACTCTCTCTCTCTCACTCTCCCCCCGCACTCTCACTCTCTCTCTCCCTCTCACTCTCTCTCTCCCCGCACTCTCTCTCTCCCTCCCACTCTCTCTCTCCCCCCGCACTCTCTCTCTCCCCGCACTCTCTCCCCGCTCTCTCTCCTCTCTCCCGCACTCTCTCTCTCTCTCTCTCTCTCCCCGCACTCTCTCTCTCTCTCTCTCTCTCCCCGCACTCTCTCTCTCCCTCGCACTCTCTCTCTCCCCGCACTCTCTCTCTCCCCTCTCTCTCTCCCGCACTCTCTCTCTCCCCACTCACTCTCTCTCTCTCTCTCCCGCACTCTCTCTCTCTCTCTCCCCGCACTCTCTCTCTCTCTCTCTCTCTCTCCCCACTCTCTCTCTCTCTCTCTCTCTCCCCGCACTCTCTCTCTCTCTCTCTCTCTCTCTCTCTCTCTCTCTCTCTCTCTCTCTCTCTCTCTCTCTCTCTCTCTCTCTCTCTCTCTCTCTCTCTCTCTCTCTCTCTCCCCGCACTCTCACTCTCTCTCTCCCCGCACTCGCATCCCCCTTTCTTCCTTTGTTCAAACGTATCTTTCCAGACTCTTTCTCTGTTGTTATATAAACCCATTTCATTTAGTCTGTTTTGAGCCACCGTCAAATATGTACTTTTGAGCCCACCCATCTGCTGCACCAAGGTATTCATAGATGCAATTAACTGCATTGTTTTTTCACTTTTCATGAAGTAATTGTTATTTCCTAAAAAGGTCTTTTTTGTTGTTGTTCTTGGTCATTTGGTATATAGGTATTCGGGCCTATGAATTCCAGAGTTGAGAGAGAATGAGGGACAAGAGGGTGGAGTCTGGCAATGGAGAGCTCCACTCCATGGCCTAAATGGATGGTTTTAGGGCTGTTGATTGGATAGGTTGGATGTGGATACCAGTCTACTTGTTGACAGGCCTTGTCCCGCTCTTGTCGTTACATTATAGTGAGGTAATTCGGTAAAGTATTTTGAATAGCCTTGGATTGCCTCTGTCCAAGCAATAAGCAAACAAAAGAGTCCGACTTTCTTTCTCTGTGGTTTTGTGTAGCTGGCATTTCTCGTCCTTCCTCTTGGTACGTGTTGCCGCACCACTGAAGTATTGACTCTTTGCCACTCCAGCGTAAAGACCCGTCCTCATCATCCCAAGGCGGTAGTTCATTTGTTCCTGTTATTCAGAAGGTGATACCAGTCATGGTAGTTAATTTGTCCGAGTGTTAGTTGAGTGTTGGTCTTGTAATGGACTCACTCACTCCCACTATTGGGTCTCCCTACTTCAGACCATCTGTTTTCATGGCCTTCCTCTCCAGCCGTTTGCTCTGTTAAGGAAGAACGAAGACTCTCAGGCCAAAAACTGTATTCCGACATCTCTAAATTAGCCTTCCGGACACGGTGTATTCTCATTTCTCAGACTAACTTAACTTTTACAGAGAATCACGCCGGGTCTTGGAGCTAAACTACCGAATATAAGAGATGAATTGTCGGGCCAGTGTCACTATTAATTACTTGCGTTTAGAGAAAGACTGATGGGCCTCGGCCGTTAGACACTTTCTAGACCAGAGGGAGTCTGGCTAGGCCTTAATTATTAAATACCTGAATGTGGCCTGTTTCAGAAGGCTATTTATTCAGTTTAGGTTTAACTGTTTAGCAACCTGTTTTGCAAATGAAGCTCTGAGACAACTTTTTTAAATAAATATTATTTTTTACATATTTTTTTGCTGTCGTTGTCGCTACCTCCGTGGAATGGAAAGGTTGCAGAGTGTGGCGGTGAACGGAGCTCTCGCTTCCAGAGCCGACGAGACAGTCATGACAGACTTCCAGTCCTTCCCCGACCTCGAAGCCGCACATCACTCAAAACCTGTGTTTATCCACTCAGCTATGTTTACGAGCTGTATGAATGGCTGTGTGAATGGCTGTGTGAATGGCTGTGTGAATGGCTGTGTGAATGGCTGTGTGAATGCCTGTGTGAATACAGTGTGAATGGCTGTGTGAATGGCTGTGTGAATGGCTGTGTGAATGGCTGTGTGAATGGCTGTGTGAATGGCTGTGTGAATGGCTGTGTGAATGGCTGTGGGAATGGCTCTGCCTGAATGTGTGAATGGCTGTGTGAATGGCTGTGTGAATGGCTGTGGGAATGGCTGTGTGAATGGCTCTGGGAATGAATTGTGAATGGCTGTGGGAATACAGTGTGAATGGCTGTGTGAATGGCTGTGTGAATGCTACCCATGCTTCTGTGAGACTTTAATAATTGTTGGCTTGGTATTTCCAGCTGTGAAAGCAACAGAATTCATTGCAGTCGATCGCTTGAGGTTTAGGAAATGTTTCTTGTCTCGCACCTTGCTGTAACAGAATGGAACTCTCATGCATTAGAGAGAAACCACCACAGTCAGAGGGTGGCACTAAGACAGCATTGAATGAGCTGTATTCCGCCATAAGCAAACAAGAAAACGCTCGCCCAGAGGCGGTGCTCTTAGTAGCCGGGGGCTTTAACACGGAACCCAAACCGGCTGCGCGTGTGCACCGTCAGGCAATAAATGTATTTTGTCCCCCTTCACCAAATGCGATCACGACACGCAGGTTAGAATATCAAAACAAACTCTGAACCAATTACATTCATTTGGGGACAGGTCGAAAAGCATTAAACATTTATGGCAATTTAGCTAGTTAGCTTGCACTTGCTAAGCTAATTTGTCCTATTTAGCTAGCTTGCTGTTGCTAGCTAATTTGTCCTGAGATATAAACATTGAGTTGTTATTTTACCTGAAATGCACAAGGTCCTCTACTCCGACAATTAATCTACACATAAAACAGTCAATTTAATCGTTTCTAGTCATCTCTCCTGCTTCCAGACTTTTTCATCTTTGAACTCATATGGTGATTGGCATCTAAACTTTCATAGTATTACTACACCGACCTGCAACACAGTTCGTCTTTCAATCACCCACTTGGGTATAACCAATGAGGAGATAGCACGTGGGTACCTGCTTCTATAAACCAATGAGGAGATGGGAGAGGCAGGACTTGCAGCGCGATCTGCATCAGGAATAGAACGTTCTATTTTAGCCCTTGGCAACGCAGATGCTCGCTAGCAGTGTGGGTGCAATAATTGAATATCAGATTTCTACATTTATTTTGCAACGCTTGCTCACGCGGTCAGCCTATAATGCAGGGAAACTTCAATGTCTTTTACCAAATTTCTATCATCATGTTAAATATGCAACCAGAGGAAAAATAACTCTGGACCACCTATATTCCACACACAGAAATGCATACAAAGCTCTCCCTCACCCTCCATTTGGCAAATCTGACCATAATTCTATCCTCCTGATTCTAGCTTATAAGCAAAGATTAAAGCAGGATCACCAGTGACTAGATCAATGAAAAAAAGTGGTCAGAGGAAGCAGATGCTAAGCTACAGGACTGTTTTGCTAGCACAGACTGGATAATGTTCTGGGATTCCTCCGATGGTATTGAGGAGTACACCGCATCAGTCACTGGCTTCATCAATAAGGGCATCGATGAGGTCGTCCCCACAGTGACCGTACGTACATACCCCAACCAGAAGCCATGGATTACAGGCAGCATCCGCACTGAGCGATAGTCTAGAGCTGCTGCTTCCAAGGAGCGGGACTCTGACCCGGAAGCTTATAAGAAATCCCGCTATGCCCTCCGACAAGCTTCAATACAGGACTAAGATCTAATCATACCACACCGGCTCGTCAGCTGTAGCAGGGCATGCAAACCTTTAGACTACTAAGGGAAGCACAGCCGAGAGCTGCCCAGTGACACAAGACTACCATACGAGCTAAACTACTTCTATGCTCACTTCGAGGCAAATAACACTGAAACATGCATGAGGGCTTTGAAAGGCTGGTCATGGCTCACATCAACACCATCATCCCAGGAACTCGAGACCCACTCAATTTGTATACCGCCCCAACAGATCCACAGATGATGCAATCTCTATTGTATTCCACGCTGCCCTTTCCCACCTGGACAAAAGGAACACCTACGCGAGAATGCTTTTCATTGACTACAGCTCAGCGTTTAACACCATAGTGTCCTCAAATTTCATCAATAAGCTATGGACCCTGGGACTAAACACCTTCCTCTGCAACTGGATCCTGCACTTCCTGACAGGCCTCCCCCAGGTGGTAAGGTTAGGTAACAACACATCCGCCATGCTGATCCCCAACACAGGGGACCCTCAGGGGTGTGTGCTCAGTCCTCTCCTGTACTCCCTGTTCACTCATGACTGCACGGCCAGGCACGACTCCAACACCATCATTCAATTTGCTGATAACACAACGGCGGTAGGCCTGATCACAGACAACGGCAAGACAGCCTATAGGGAGGAGGTCAGAGACCTGGCCGTGTGGTGCCAGAACAACAACCTCTCCCTCAATGTGATAAAGACCAAGGAGATGATTTTGGGCTACAGGAAAAAGAGGGTCGAGCACGCCCCCATTCTCATTTACAGGGCTGCGGTAGGGCAGATAGAGAGCTTCAAGTTCCTTGGTGTCCACATCACCAACAAACTAACATGGTCCAAGCACACCAAGATGGTCATGAAGAGGGAACAACAAAACCTATTCCCCCTCAGGAGAATGAAAAGATTTGGCATGGGTCCTCAGATTCTCAAAAGATTCTACAGCTGCACCATCGAGAGCATCGAGAGCAACCCGACTGGTTGCATCACTGCCTGGTATGGAAACTGCTCGGCCTCCGTCCGCAAGGCACTACAGAGGGTAGTGTGAACGGCCCAGTACATCACTGGGGTTAAGCTTCCTGCCATCCACGACCTCTATACCAGGTAGTGTCAGAGGAAGGCCCAAGAAATTGTGTGACTCCAGCCACCCTAGTCATAGACTGTTCTCTCTGCTACCACACGGCAATCTATACCGGAGCACCAAGTCTAGGTCCAAGCGGCTTCTAAACAGCTGCTATCCCCAAGCCATAAGACTCCTGAACATTTAGTCAAATGGCTACCCAGACTATTTGCAGTGCCCCCCCCCCTCTTTACACCACTGCTTCTCTCTGTTGTCATCTAATAACTCTACCTACATGTACATACTACCTCAACTAACCGGTGCTCCCGCACATGGATTCTGTATCGATCGATACGCCCCTGTATATAGTCTCGCTATTGTTATTTTACTGCTGCTCTTTAATTTAATGCTGCTCCCCTGGCCCTGATGAACTAGACCCCCCTGCTTCCTACACCTAGCTGCAGACATCATTGCTCCCCCTTAACATGTATTTTTAACTTCACGCTTGATGTAAGGAAATCCCCAAATTATGGAAATCTGCTTTTGTAGCGCCTCTCCTTAAAGGTGGAGGTCCTTCGCTACTTGACTAATATCGACCCATATCAACATTTTCTGTACTGTCATAGGTACTGGAGTCCTTAGATAGCAGGCAGCTACAGGCCTACTTCCAAGAAAACAATATCTTAAATGAAATGCAATCAGGTTTTCTGTCTGGCCACAGCACTGTTTCAGCAACATTGAAGGTTTTAAATGACATCCACTGTGCTCTTGATAAGAAGTTACATTGTGTCTGTCTTTATTGTTTTGTCGAAGGATTTTGACAGCGTGGACCATGCTGTGTTAGTGCAAAGGTTAAAATGTTGTGGAATTACTGGTCATGCTCTAGATTGGTTTATAAATGACCTATCAAATCCATAGAGGTGTGCTCAGGTGTTCCGCAAGGTTCTATTTTGGGCTCACTGTTGTCCATTTTGTATATCATCAACATTGGGTATCTTATTGAAACAGAGGATGTTCATTTTTATGCAGATGATACTGTTCTTTATTCAAGTGGTAGTAGTTTATCATTAGTTTTTGAAAATGCCCAAAGAGTATTTACGAGAGCTGGTACGATGTACATTACTGGCGGTTTTCGATTTTAGTGATGTCATATATATGCAGGTCTCAACCAATACCCTGAGAGCACTTGATTCAGTGTATCATGCAGCCCTCAGGTTCATTGCAAATCAAAAACTTCTAACACATCGTGATCTCTACAGTGCTGTTACCTGGTCGTCATTGACCTTGCGTAGGCTGAAACACTACACTGATTTATAAGGCCATATTGGGTAACATGCCATTTTATCTCTGTTCTTTTTTAGTCTGGTTGCTAATTAAATATCAATGACGGTCCCATTCTCATTTGCTTCTAACAGTACCAAAAAATTTGAACAGGTGATGGTAGAAAAAGTTTTAGTTACTTAGCTCCGTTGTCTTGGAATTCTCTCCTGAACATTTTAAAATGCGATGATCTAGTTTCGTTGGTGGAGTTTAAACACTTGATCGATGTATATATCATAAAAGAGTGTAATTGTCTTTAGGACAGCTGTTTTTAGTCCATGTTCATGTTTTCAACATAAAATGTTTTTGTTGTACTGTGTGTGTGTTTATAGTTTTGTTAAACGTTGTGTTAGTGTATGTAAGTTGTTTTGTCTGAAACGTTGTTCCCCCTGCTGCTATTGGACCAGGTCTCTCTTGGAAAAGAGATGTTTCCTCAATGAGGAAAAAACGGTATAAATAAAGGTCAAATAAACTTTTTTTTTTAAAGAAAATGACTTGTTACTTTTATCTCTTATTCTTATCCGTATTTTTTGGAAACTGCATTGTTGGTTAGGGGCTCGTAAGTAAGAATTTCACTGTAAGGTCTAAACTACACCTGTTGTATTCAGCGCATGTGGCGAATAAAAATGTTGTTTGATATGGCCCTCTGACACTGAAGTGAAATCTATTCAGATGCAGCGCGGCGTATTGGATTCAGGCCTTCACCTCGAGTGCTCTTGCCACAACTACCTTGCTTGCTATTGTGTCCTTTAGACCTCCCGTTGTCTCCTATAGTTCAATTCAAATGACCTTTTTTTCTTTTCGTTTAACCAATGTGAGTGTGTCACAAATGACTTGCATTTCAACGCCCTTTCCTTTCAGTCCCACACGTTATTGTTGACGTACGTAGTATAGAAGGATCCTTTTTCCTTCTCAGCTCCCCCGCTTCCTTACACAACTCAGTCTGGGCGCATCATCATCGCACAGTGTGTGGTGACATAAGCCTACACACTGTACTGACTGCGAGCAAAACTTCCTTGGCCTTGGCCTGGAAGTTATCAAGCTTCTGTGCGTGTGTGTATCAAATCCAATTGTTTTTGCCACAGGCGCCGAATACAACTGGTGTAGACCTTACGGTGAAATGTTTACTTGCACGCCCTTAACCGACAATGCAGTTTTAAGAAAATTACCTAAAAAATAAATAAATAAGTGACAAATAATTAAAGAGCAGCAGTAAGTGTGTGTGTGTGTGTGTGTGTGTGTGTGTGTGTGTGTGTGTGTGTGTGTGTGTGTGTGTGTGTGTGTGTGTGTGTGTGTGTGTGTGTGTGTGTGTGTGTGTGTGTGTGTGTGTGTGTGTGTGTGTGTGTGTGTGTGTGTGTGTGTGTGTGTGTGTGAATGTGAAGTGGGTCACAGCCATAGCGGGTGGTTGAGGGGGGCACACCCGCCCAGCAGGGAGGCCTCATTAGGGAGCTGTTTTGTAGGCTTGGGGGGGTGCGGGCGCAGCACGGTGGGTGCCATCAAGCACTCTCACCGGAGCACAACACACACTCGCTCTCCCAGATCTCGGTTGAGGAGCCCTGACTGTGTGACTGGTCGACATAAAGAGGGGGAACAACTTTATGCAAAAGCAGACCTGGAAATGCCGTGAAACGCTTCTCTGCTTTTCCAGGTCAGTTTTTGCAGGTGCGGTATTGTTCCACGATTGTATGTCAAGTAGTTAGTCCGTATGAAGAATCTATTGTGTAACATCACACGGAAGCCTTAAACTGTTATGTATCATATGTCGGACCATAGTTTGTGACCTCGTCAATATGAACGTTATTCTGGGGGGGGTTTGGGGCAGGGGGGAGTGCAAAGGGGTGGGGTTACTGTTTCAGGGTACAACGGTTTCCGTGACCGACTCACACTATTCCAAAATATGGAGAGAACTCTGTCTAGTAAGCACTGTGCCAGTAGCTTCTCTCCTAAGTGTCTCGTTACCAGCGATATATGTGTACATTTGGCAGGCAGCCATTTTGAGTGCTTCAGTGTAGTGTACCTGGCTCTCCGTTTGGAGGGGAGCCCAATAGCTCTCCCACTGAGCTCCATAAGGTCATTTGATTATCAAGCTATTATTACTATATTAAAATCAAATCACGTATATGATTAAATTGATTATTAAAATGTCTGTGTGTATCTCCTGCACCTTGCCTGTAGTGCTTTAGTCATTTAAAAATGCAGGTAAGGAACCCCTTGTGTGTCAACGAGCCTCCCTCTCATCGCTTTGCAGCTTAGGGAAGAAAATGGCCAGCGGGAAGGACGGCGGTGATTTGCGAGAAAAAAAAACTAACAAAAAAAGCTTGCTGCTCGCCTCAGGATCAACAATAGCTCTGTTTTGTTCCCTTGGATGGACCCCTACCCTCCGTTAGCAACGCCTAGCTCCAGGCCTGGCAGGGGCGAGTGTGGGGGTTGTGGGTTAGCGTGCTCTGGTGACCCATCTCCAGCTAGCTGCTAAGCTAGCACCATTGACATTAGAAAGGTCAGGCCTGCCCCATACTAAATTTCACACCATTTTTAGCATCTCAATGAAGCCTTATCTGTGGATTAAGCTAGCGCCTAGCCTAGCTAGGGTGTGTTTTAAATGGAAGTGAAGGGTTTGACTGGAGCAAATTAAGCATGCTAATGTTTTAGCTGTGAATATGATCTGAGACTGATTGACTTTGCTTCACTTCACTATCAGGATGAAATTACAGTGAATCCTGCCATAAAACTCACTTTCTAATAAAAACTTATCTGAAATGACACTGCTTCACTGACAGGAACATCATCTCTACCTCTAATAATAAATAATAATATATGCCATTTAGCAGACGCTTTTATACAAAGCGACTTACAGTCATGTGTGCATACATTCTACGTATGGGTGGTCCCGGGAATCGAACCCACTACCCTGGCGTTACAAGCGCCATGCTCTACCAACTGAGCTACAGAAGGACCTCTCTCTCTCTTATGCTCTCTACCTCTCCCTCTCTCTTATGCTCTCTACCTCTCCCTCTCTCTTATGCTCTCTACCTCTCTCTCTTATGCTCTCTTACCTCTCTCTCTTATGCTCTCTACCTCGCTCTCTCTCTCTCTTATGCTCTCTACCTCTCCCTCTACCTCTCTCTCTTATGCTCTCTACCTCTCCCTCTACCTCTCTCTCTCTACCTCTCTCTCACTCACTCTACCTCTCTACCTCTCTCTCTCTACCTCTCTCTCTCTACCTCTCTCTCTCTACCTCTCTCTCTCTCCTCTACTCTCTCTACCTCTCTCTCTCCCTCTCTCTCTCTCCTCTCTCTCTCACTCTACCTCTCTCTCTACCTCTCTCTCACACTCACTCTACCTCTCTCTCTCTCACACTCACTCTACCTCTCTCTCACACTCACTCTACCTCTCTCTCCTCTCTCTCTCACTCACTCTACCTCTCTCTCACACTCACTCTACCTCTCTCTCACACTCACTCTACCTCACTCTGTACCTCTCTCTGTACCTCTCTCTCTACCTCTCACTCTACCTCTCTCTCTCACACTCACTCTACCTCTCTCTCTACCTCTCTCTCTCACACTCTACCTCTCTCTCTCACCTCACTCCTCTCTCTCACACTCACTCTACCTCACTCTGTACCTCTCTGTACCTCTCTCCTCTCACTCTCCTCTCTCTCACACTCACTCTACCTCTCTCTCTACCTCTCTCTCTCACACTCACTCTACCTCACTCTCTCTCTCTCACACTCACTCTACCTCTCTCTCTACCTCTCTCTCTCACACTCACTCTACCTCACTCTCTACCTCTCTCTCTCACTCTCACTCTACCTCTCTCTCTACCTCACTCTACCTCACTCTACCTCTCTCTCTACCTCACTCTCTACCTCTCACTCTACCTCTCACTCTACCTCTCACTCTACCTCTCTCTCTACCTCGCTCATGCTCACTCTACCTCTCTCTCTATCTCTCTCTCTACCTCTCTCTCTCACTCTACCTCTCTCTCTACCTCTCTACCTTTCTCTCGCTCTCTCTCTCACGCTCACTCTCGCTCACTCTACCTCTCGCTCACTCTACCTCTCTATCTCTCTCTCTCTACCTCTCGCTCACTCTACTTCTCTCTGTCTCTCTCTCTCTACCTCTCTATCTCTCTCTCTCTACCTCTCGCTCACTCTACCTCTCTATCTCTCTCTCTCTACCTCTCGCTCACTCTACCTCTCTATCTCTCTCTCTCTACCTCTCTATCTCTCTCTCTCTACCTCTCGCTCACTCTACCTCTCGATCTCTCGCTCACTACCTCTCGTTCTCTCTCTCTCTCTCTCTACCTCTCTATCTCTCTCTCTCTACCTCTCGCTCACTCTACCTCTCTATCTCTCTCTCTCTACCTCTCTATCTCTCTCTCTCTACCTCTCGCTCTCTCTACCTCTCGCTCACTCTACCTCTCGATCTCTCGCTCACTCTACCTCTCGATCTCTCGCTCACTACCTCTCGTTCTCTCTCTCTCTCTCTCTCTCTACCTCTCTATCTCTCTCTCTCTACCTCTCGATCTCTCGCTCACTACCTCTCGTTCTCTCTCTCTCTCTCTCTCTCTCTCTACCTCTCTATCTCTCTCTCTCTACCTCTCGCTCACTCACTCTCGATCTCTCGCTCACTACCTCTCGTTCTCTCTCTCTCTACCTCTCTCTCTACCTCTCTCTCTCCATCTTTCTCTTTCACTGTTTCTCATCTCCCCTTTATATCCCTCCCTGCCCTTCATCTTGCTCCCCCTTTCTTTTTCTCGCACACTCTTCCTCTCACTATTCTTCTTCCTCTCTCCCTCTCCCATCACCTTTACTCTCTCTGTCTATCTGTGCTGTGTAATTACCCCTGTCAGGAAGTGGCATTGTTGCGTTGTGGTTGTGACATGGCGGCGGGCACGGCGGGGAGCCGAGATGGCTGTCGCCCTTGGCGGCAAGGCGGGAGGAGGTGACTTCTTCACAGGTAGGGGCTCCCAGACTGCCGGCGCCAAATGTCACCTCACACGAAGGTGTGCGAGATGGGGAGGCGGGGAGACAGGAACTGGGGAGGGAAGCATGGTGACGAACGATGCACCCTGAGGGCGGTTGTCTGGATACGATGGGGTGACACTTTGGAACCTGGAAGAGTCTTG